>NW_027632436.1:946941-1018592 GCF_902686455.1 Sciurus vulgaris
TCTAGACTGTATAAAGTACTTAAAGACTTAATACCAACCTCTGCCCCCAAATGAGCCCTTAATACTGGGAAATGAGTTAAACACTACTCAAAAGAAGAAATAAAGATAGTTTGTAAATATATGAAAAATAGTTCAACATAATTATTAATTAGGAAAATGCAAATCAAAACTACCTTGAAATTTCTTCTTGCTACAGTTAGAAAGGAGTCATCAAAAATCCAGTTAGCCAGCCTCGGTTGTGCACAACCTGTAATCCCAATAGCTGGGAGCCTGAGGCAGGAGAGTGGTGAGTTCAAGGCCAGCCAAAGTAAAGGTGAGGCTCTAAGCACCCAGTGAGACCTGTCTCTAAATAAAATACAATATAAGGATGGGGGTGAGCTCATTGGTCAAATGCCCCTGAGTTAAATTGCTGGTAATGCCCCCTCACAAAAAAGGAAACAACAATGGTTACAAATACTCAAGAGACTATGGATAAAAAGGACACTTCTGTAGTGTTGCTAGAAATGTAAATTAGCACAATCACTGTGAATTTTTACAAAGACTAGACATGGAACCACCATATGATCCAGCTATAAATACTTCATGATTCATTCTCAAAATTAAAGTCAGAATACTGTAGCAATACATGCATACCCATGTTATAGCAGCACAATTCACAACAACCACACTTTGGAGTCACCTTAGGTGTCTGTCCATCAATGTATAAAGACAGAGAAAATGTGTATATAGACACAATGCGATTACTCAGCCATGAAGACAAAGTCACATCATTTGCAGGAAAATAGGAACATAAGAACCTCATGTTAAGTGTAAGCCAAACTGAGAAGTTTAAGGTCCATGTTTTCTCCACATGCCAAAGGTGGAGGGAAACAGAGAAGAAGGCAGGGGATGTCTTGAAAACCAAGGGAGATCAGTAGTATGCTTCCTTTCTCCTTGGTGTACCTGGATTCTGAGTTCCAGGCCAGAGCTCACAGGGGCCAGGTCGTGGGCACTTGGGCGGGGGGGGGGGTCTGGCAATGCCCTTAACTCAGAATAGGGCAGTCATGAGAAGGGCCAGTATTGTGAGGGCAGCATCTCCGAGGCACATTCCTGGCCATAACCTCCACAGACCTTGGAATCTGGCCTTGGTGGGGCACACCATTCCTGTCCTCCCCAGGTGATGGTCACAGGGTATCCTCTTCTACCCTGGACACAGGCCAGCACCTACAGTAGACCATTGGTGCTCCCATCCTTGGTGCCAATTGCGGGGTCCAGCCCTAGCAGGGGTCGTAGTGGTCACAGGTGATGGAGTAGGCATTGGCAAGGTGGAGAACAAAGCAACACAAACTCAAGGAATGGAGGCTAAATTCTAAATTTTATTTTTCCCAGCCAGCTTTTTATACATTAAAAGATTGACAGTTACACAAGTTTTTCCAGAACAGAAAAAGATCACGAGGAAAAATAACAAAAATATCTTGTATAATCATTACTAGACATGGCAATGAAGTATTCTAATTATTTTTAGTAATTGCTTACTCATGATAACCTATAACTAAACAATAAGACATTAATATTGCTTAACTAATCATAAAGGTTAAAGCAAGTTCAGCAGGGTTGAGTAAATGTCAGTTGTGTGGCTACTGCTGTGATTAATAAGTGCTAGACAGTTTAAGCTAACAATAATATGACATCATTTTCTATTGTGTGAACTTAACATTGAGGAACTTTTTCTACGGGAGATAGGTGGCCAATAATATTTACAGCATTTAGTAAATCCTAATCTTTAAGAAATGGAATATCTTGCACTCTTGTATGTACACTTTCAAACCAGATTATAACATGTCCTGATTTTACATTTAATATCCCATGGGAGATAAATGAGGGTCTAAATCCAGGGGCTTAAGAGGCATCCCTCTATAAGGATGTCATGGCTTTCCATTAATTAAATAAGCATTACCATAGATGTTTTAGCTGTAGGAACACTATTTTCTTTATTTCTTCTGTTCCTGTTAATCATTCCTGATGGGGTTGGAGTTATTTGCCTACATACTTCAGGTCATCTGAGAGTAGTCAACAGGGGATCGGCAGCTAGAATCTATTTTTGTATTTTCTCATGACATTCTTGGTTACTCAAATTTTCATAGCAAATGACTAAATCTGAAATCACTGTTCCATTAGAAGTCTGGTTTTTATGCTTTAACCCTGGTTCTGTTTAAACCCCTGCTTTCAGGGAAAACACATAAAATATTAATAGTAAACCTACACATATTAAACAAGCAAGGAAGGAAAGCCCACAACCGAATTTCCAGTAGGATGAGACATAAACACCTTTATTACTCAGCAGAATCCTTGTCAAGCACTGAGGGGAATTGCAGGTGGTGTAACAGCCAATGGCTTTGTGTAACTGGACTCTCTGCTTTACATGCCAGACACCAGCTACACATGCCTTTACCTCTCTGATTTGTATTAGTCTTGCACCTTCTGGAACCTTGTGGGGTGAAGAGCAGAGCTCTAGTCACAACACTGTTGTAAGGACCAGTTCATTTCCTCCCAGTTCTTGGCAGGTGCTTTATGCTTCATCTTCTCAAGGATACAGGATTTTATACTTATGGATAAATGTTACAAGAAGAGAAGAATACAGAACAAGAGCATCAGGAAAACACATATCTCAGGAGGATTCCAGAGAAGTCAAGCACAGGCTGCCAACTATTTTTCCATCTGGGGGCACCTAGGGCATGTTTTCTTATAGCAGGAAACTCTGTGCACATTTGCAGAACATCTGTGCCTAGAAAAAATGGGCCAAGTGTCTGGGTTCTGAAGTTTTTATTGAGAGTCAGTCAGAGAATTCATGTTACACAACACTCACAGCTGCTGAAACTTAGGCTCCCAATGACGATGCCAGATGCACATCAAGCATGTCATATATGTGCATGGGGATCCTCACAAGTTGCCATTGGCCAGGTGTACAATACAAAACCATCAACCATGACCATCAGACCACTCTGAGGGCACATTCTCAGGGTGGATCAATGACCAGTTCTGAATCCAGTTTTCCTTGAATACATGCAAGGAGCAAACAGCAAGACCTACACAAGGAACACTTTGTTACACTTCAAATGTGCTATTTAATACACAACTGTGTCCATTAGATGGGGCATTGAGTGTATAAATTCTGACACAGATCGAGACCACATTCAAACATGGCTGAATTGAAATTTGATGTACAGTGGGTTTATGTTCACCTGTGATCTGCTGCCTTCTCACTACCAGCTACTGGGGTGGTGAGTATTTACAGACCACAATTCCATTGATGTGAGCAAACCCTACTTGCCTGAAAATTATTCTGTACCTCCTCCCACTCTGCTGGGGACATATGAATATGTCTTTTGCTCATTCATATCCCACCTCCTCATGGCCTCTGTCTTTGCCAAGGTAGTTTCCCCAGGTGTGTCTATAAGTTCATCATAACATTTATGGGTGGTACAATGTTGTTGCTTATGCATAAAAGTATTGAGACAGTACATGCATAGGGGTGGGGAACATCCTGGGCCAGGCATGGTAGCACATCTGTGATCCAAGCCACTAAAAGTATAAGCAGGAGCATCACAAATATGAGACCAATCAAGGCAGCTTATCAACACCCTGGCTCATAATAAAATATATTCTGAGGAGAAACACAGTGGCAGAGTACTTGCCTAGCATGTGTGAAAAGTGGGTTGAATTCCTCCCACTCCCACTTAAAAAATTTGTGTAAGCATTGGACTTGAATTTCCTTCTGGTATTATCTACTTTAAAAGGAAAACTGAAAAAGAATATGTTGCAAAATATCAGGATTAGAAAGTCTGAACTTTAAAAATATTCTCAAAAAATAAAAATTTGAAATTAAAATTTTAATTATCAAGAAAAGAACTTGAAATATTTGCAAAAGTATAGCAGGTAATATGAACTTCCATATATACATTACTCAGATTATACAGGTACACTCCATGACCAATCTGGTTTCAATTAGAATTTTATCCAGTATTCACTTGTATCCTAAAAGATAAGGACTGTTTAAAATGCACAAACACTACCAGTATTTATCTAGAATATAAGGCTCCCTGAACATGGGACCCTTCTGCCTCACCTTCCCTGGTGGCTGGGGTGAGAACCTTAGCCAGGAGGAGGAGCATCATCAGCAAGTATTGGTTCAAGTTCAAGTCCTGCTGGGTCAGGTGCCTGGTGATGGGTCACAGGCTACTCTGTGTTCATCCCTTGCTGCCGGCATCTGGCCTCTTGCCCAACATAGTGGTGAAATCTGCCTGGCTCCCAGACAGTCTCCACTGCCTCTTGAGGGAAGTGGTTCACTTTTGAGGCCAGTTGCCTAAGCATACCCCCAAAGGTTCAGAAAGGAAACATCATGGGCCAGGACAGCATTGCCAAGGCAAGTAGTGGCTTTATCTTTAACATTTATTTAACATAATTCAAAATGGCACTTAAGAGAATTTGAAGAGACCTTCATGTTTGACCAAGTTGTGACTTCTAAGTCAGGACATGTGGCTGAGAATTGTTTAAAAAGTCAATACTGAGCAGGTGGCACAAGCCTGTAAATCCCGAGCCTGGGGAGTATGAGGCAGGAGGATGCAAGTTTGAGGGTAACCTCTGTAATTTCAAGATCTTGTCTCAAAATAAAATGAAAATAGAACTGTCACTCAGTGCTAAAGATCCCTGACTTCAATTCTCAGTGAGTCAATTAAATAAATAAAATGAAAAGTCATTCCAGGAAGTACCTTCTGGAGCTGAATTGCAGTCAGTGCTGCCAAAGAGAATGCTGAGCCCAAAGGTGGGTGCAGGACTCCAGTGTGCCTAGGAGGGCCTCAGGGGCATGTGACAGAAAAGGCAGGGACCCCATGATTTGGACAGACCCAGTGGATGCAAGTCTGCTTGAGAAGTCTCATCAGAGCCTGGTAATGCAAAGGGGTTCCCCAGCTGGAGGCCAGAGGCTGCTGCCTGGAGCCCTGTTTCAGAATCTGTGCTGAAGGCAGTGACCCCTGAGGTGCACACTCAGTGGCTTTGTCCACATCCTGGCTGTTGCCAAAGGACCAGACACCCAAGTGATTCCAGATTGTGGTCTCTTGCTAGTGATACCCCTGGTCACCAGGGGGAGAGGGGAGAATGTGATTAGGGCAGGTGAAATACCTGGGTGACCAAGGAGTCTTCCCTGGCTCAAGACATGGATGCTTGGGTCAGGAAGCAGACTCTAGTAGACAGATGGACAGGCACAGAAGAGCAGATCTGTCCATCAGGCCTAGAGGTAGAACATTGGAGAGTGATGAGTTGTGGGTAGTCTCAGGACTCTGGAGACATAGAAAAAAAGGTTGAAAGCAGGCTACCCTAAAACCAGTTCCAGGTGGAACCACAGAAATGTTTGTATGAAGCAAACAGATCTGTGGGCATTTCTATTCTCCATGGCCAGCAGAGAGCAGAAGGTGTGCATTCCAACTGATCTTATGGCGAGTTCTGTTTTTCAGAAAGGCAACCCTCCACTGCTCCCAGTGCTGAACACCAGGTAGGAATGGAACACAAAGAGGGTGTGTGGTCCTTTGTGGCTGCGGGCATCTCACAGGAAGTGTGCTGTGGTTTGGGTGTGGTTTGCATGCCAAGCAGGGTCCAATGTGAGTGAGGGCTTGCTCTGCAGTGTAGCACAGGTTGGAGATGCAGCATAGTTGGAGCTTGGCTTAGTGGGCAGTCCAGGGATCAGTGTAGAGACCCCAGGAAGAGGGTGCTCTGGGACAATGGGTAGTGCTCACAGAGGGTTGGTATAGAGATCAGAACCTGCCTGCTTCACCTGGAGATGGGATGCTTGCTCCACACAACCTGCTGTTGTGGTGCCTACGGGCAGATCATGAGACCCTCACCAACTTCTCTGAGGCAGGTCCCACGGCTTAGACACATCAAACCTGAGGGAAATCAGCTCTTGTCTATATAGTCAGCTGTGTTGGGAATTTCCTTGCAGAGATTCAAGAATGATCAACAGGCACCTGAACTTCTTTCTTAGTTCTGCAGGTCCATAATCCAAGATCATGGCACTGACAGCCTTGCTGTCTGGACAGAGCTTCTTTCTGTTTTCTGGACATCCCCTCTGACTGTGTTTCACATGGCAGAGTCTGTGCTCCTGGGGCCTGTCTCATGAAAGCACCAATGCCTCCCAGAGGGGCACAGCCTGACCTAATCCCCCTCAATGCTCCTCAGAGTTGAACATTAAACATGGGGAAGGGGTCACCAAGCATTAAGGTCACACAGTTCCTCTCAAAACACACATCCTTCTTGGACATGTCCAATGTATTCATTCCCTTCCAGGAGCTTCCAGAGTCCACTCTGGGGACTGGCTCTGGGACAGAAGGAACCAGGCCACAGTTGTGTCTCCCCTTCTGTGAGTACCTGCCTGTGCTGAATGGCCTCTCTCCAACAGCCCCTCAGGGGACCTAACAGGAAAGGTCTCATAGAGGGTCTTGGGTGGGCTCCAGGAAGAGGCATTGGGAGGAAATAGCACCTCCAGTGTTCCCAAAGAAAACAGGAAATCTTTTAAGCTGGCACAGCTGGGCAAGGTTTTCAGGAGTGGACCTATGGCCCTGCTGGGAGCCTACAGCTGGGGCACCAGCTGCCAGGAAGATATTTGGTGGTGTATGTTAGGACAGAGAGAAATGTGATGGTGCAGAACCCAGAGAGCAAAGCATTTATGATCAACAGCATTGTTCCCTAGTTGCAGAGGGTGCCCACCAGTGGAAGACTCTGAGGGAGCCCACATCAGGAGACCCTAACTGCACATTCTGGGCCTTCCTCCTTTCTGGGGCCCGAGACCAGGCTGACTCGGCTGCCCCAGTTTGTAACTCCCTGAGGTGTAAGCTAAAGTTTGGGTGTGGCCACACGAGCCCCTGGAATCCATATAAGGGTGGGAAGCTCCTCAGGGCTCTGTGAGCAGCTCTCAAAGTGTAGCCATTCCAACTTCAGCCTCAGCACACAAGAGGGTGAGTGTGTTTAATCTTACACCTACTATGCTTCCTGCCTGGCTTCAGTGTGGGTCTGACTTACAGCTTCTGTGACACCAGGTCCTTGTGACGGAAGATCTATTGTTTAAGAAGAAGAGGACTGAGGTTGGCAGGTTGTCCCACCTACAAAACCAGCAACTCAAAATGATGAGTAGTAGGATCAAATTTGAAGTCATTTTGAATTTCTTATAGAGAATGCATCTCAAAATAAAACAAAGAGTGCTAGGGGGTGCTCAGGAGAGGAGCGCCATGGGGCCTAGCCCCAGAATCCTCCCTGCCCTGAGAAGAAGGAGGAGCTGAATGAGAGAAGGAATCAGGCAGGGTCCAGGCTGAGGCTGCCATTGAGACCTGAGCATACCATGAACCTGGTGCTTGAAGCCTTGGGTTTTGGGAACTCCGCTCCCCTCTTCATCACCAGGCTCCCTGAAGATTTTGGTAGTTCCCATACATTCTGAGGGAGGAGAAATAGGGAGTGAATAGGAGAGAACACCTGGGCTACTCTGTACCAGGCATCCCCACCTGTGCTGCTGTCCTGCAATCACACAGGGTTTCTTTCCCTCCCTGGGGGCTGAGGCATTTCAGCCTTGTTTAAAACCATAGACCCTGGGGCAGTCTTTGGGGGAGGCATTGTAGTAACAAGGACATGCCCTGCTCTATGGCAATGGGGAACCAGGGTGGGCCTGTGGTGGATGGGAATGTTCTGCCTTGTCACTGGTGACCCTGGGTGAGGAGCTATAGGGACAAGGACAGATTGAGATCCTGAGGTGGACTTTCAACCAACCTGTCAATGAGGACCTCACAGGACCTTGTTGAACTACTGCTGTGAGGGTCAAAAGACCTGGTACAGTATGTATGTGTAGGGTCCCGCAAGACAGGCACCAAGCAGTGTGCACCTGCCAGGTAAGTGCTGGAGAAGGGGAAGGGAGAAGATCATGGGTCCCAGGTTGAACACTCAGAAAAAGTCAAGAATTCAGGCCTGGGGTCCCTATGGGGAAGGTGGGACAAAGAGGCCCTTGACTCCAGCAGGGACTCGATGAGAAACTGATACTCTGTTACCCAGTCTCCACAGTCATATTGTGACCTCACCCCTGATGCCTGAGACAGCACTACCAAACCAGACATTTCTAAACTCAGGGACAAAAGGACCAGAAACAGAACTGGGCCCAGGGCCTTCAGACCTGTTACTGCAGCCAGTGGAGGTAGAGGTCATTAGGTTCAAGGAAAGGTTACACTGAGGAACAGTAATATGTGAGGACCCCACACCTTCTCCAAGGCCTTGGCAGCCAAAACAGCTGTGCCTGCCCCTCACCCTAGGCCATTATGACATCACAAACTCTATGGGAGTTAAGGAGAGGGGTTTGGCAGGGAACCACACACTGCTGGACTTTGTTCCCAGACCATTATAGGGAGAGGATACTTGGTAGCGAGAGGATGCAGAAAGTTTCCATGAGGCCACAGATCAGTCCTGAGGTCACACAAGAAGAGGGAACTAAAGAAGAACAGTGAATGCTACCTTCACATGAGTACTAACTACATAAACTATTCTGTGAAAGCAGGTCCCCTGGCCAGCAATGCACAGTCTCCTGTGCCCTGTGGGTGAGCAAACTTCACTTAGAAGTTCTCATTCTTCTTTGGAAACTCTCCTTATTCTCCCATCCCCCAACATTGCTCAGGGTCCTCTAAGGCCTGTACATGAGTGCCCCTGTCCCACAAGTGCTCAGTTACCTGTGGGTATTGTGGGTGGACACATTTCCATCACCAGTGATTCCTCTGCACTGAGCCCTAGCAACTTGGTACCTTTAGTAAAACTGTGGGTGAGTCCCATTCCGGTTAATGTCAGTACACCATCTTGGGCCTTATCTGCACATCAAGGTGTCCACACTACTATGAAAATTTAGAGAGATGTACATACTTCCTCTTTCAAATAATTTCAATAGGTCTTTGATGATTCCTTCCAGACAGACTCCTCACAAAACCTGAAAATCCAAGAAAATTTTGAAAGATGTCAATGCCCATAGCACTGAGAACCTTAATATACCATTTATCATCCACCATTTCTGCACACTCAAGTGGCTGAGATCATATGGGTGATGTATCATGCCCAGGATTTCTGACATCTTTTTGAAACGTGAATGGAAAGCATATATAGTGAATGGAAAGCCTATATTTAAGTATTTTCAGGATCCTTTCTGATATGTCACTGGTTGCTCTCTTTTGACAAGACAGTAGAACTCCTAGACCTTCTGAGTCAGGCACAATGCACAACCTCAAAAGACTATGTGAAATGTAGCCAAGGAAAATTTCCCATCTTTATGGAGGAATTCTTCAGACCTTGGAAATGGGACCATTTTGACCATACCTGATGTCACTAAAACTTTGACCCAAAAGATATTCTAAGAGATTATAAAACCCAGAGCCCTAGAGTGAAGAACCCTCTCCCAAAGACATCTGTCTCTTCTGGATCCTATAGTCAAGTACCCCTCATGTACATTTGTTCTCTCTTCTCTGGGATCTGCCCTAAACCTCTTGTCAACCACCATTGCTCAGGGTTCTCTTATTCCTATGGGTGACTGCCACACATGCAGTAGTTCTCTGATTCCTCTGGGTCCTCTTTGTGATAACCCCTTTCAAAACATGGCTAGCCTTCTTTGTTTAAGATACTAAGTTTATCTAACTTGCCTTTACTGTGTCTCCTGTGGGTCCTGTGGTTGAGCATACCTCCTTAACAGTGCTTTTCTCTCTTTCTTTTTTCTGAGTCCCCTAACCATTTCTTTCTCACTCTTCTCTTGGTCCTTTTGGTGAGCAACCCTCACCTGACAGTGCTCAGTCTTCTCAGGGTCCTATTCTTAATCTCCCTTCACACACCATTACTTAGTGTCATTTGAGTCCTCTGGTGAGTGCCCCTTGACACAGATGCTAATTTTCACAGGATATTTACTTGGAATGCCACTTACCCTCCAGTACCCTGTCTCTTATGTGTCCTCTGGGTGAGTGCCCCTAATATAGTAGTCCTCAGTTATACACTTGGTCTTCTGGGTGAGCACAACTCAACCAGTAGTGTTCATTCTCCTCTGTGCCATGAGCTAAGTTCCCATAGCCAGTCTTATCTCAGCCCCCTCGGGCTCCTCTGTGTTATCATAAGTAGCCTGATATTACTCAGCTTTTTCTGTGTTCTTTCCTAACCTCACCTACTCCACCATTGCTCATGACTTTCTGAGTCCTATGGGTGAGATCCCTCTCCCAACAGTGCTCAGTGTTCTCTGAGTCTTGTCCTTAATCTTCCTTCTGCACCAGTGTTCAGAGTCCTCTGAGTCCTGTGGTTGAGCATCCCTCCTCCACTTGTGCTCAGTCCCCTGGGGGTATTGTGGTTGGGCATACTCCTGCAATCAGTGTTCATTCTTTACTGAGCCCTAGGAAACTTGGTTTTCTTAGTGAAGTGTCTGTATAAGTCCAATTCTGGCTAATGTGAATACACATCTCTGTTTTTTATGCATGTCCATATCAACACTACAATTGAAAATTGGAGAGATGTGAATACTTCCACTTTGTAACATTGGTAATAGGCCTTTTTGTGTTGCCATGCAGAGAAGCTATTCAACAAAACCTTAAAACCCAAGACAATATTAATGGATGTGAATTCCCACACAACCAAGGACCTCATTCCATCATGCATCATCCACCATTTCCACACCATTGCTCAAGTGACTGAGTTTTTATGGGTGATGTAGCATGCCCAGGATTTCTGACATGTTTCTGAAGAGTAAATGGAAAGTACTTCAGGATGGAAAGCATTTCAGTATCCTCTTTGTTATGTCACTGGCTGCACTCTTGACAATAGAGGAAACCACCTAGGACCTCGTCAAGCACAATGCAGAGTTTCAAAAAACAGTGTGTAATGTTACCGTGAAAAATTTCCCATCCTCATTGAGAACTTCTCTAGACCTTTGAAATAGGATCATTCCCACAATATCTGAGATCACTAAAACTTTTACCCAAGGAATACTCTCCAAAAGGCTCCAAAAACTCAGAGCACTATAGGGGAGAAGCTCTGTTCCAAAAGGCCTCCATCTCTCTGGATCCTGTATTCAACTACACATCATCAATTTTTGCTCTGTCTTCTCAGGGTTCTTCCATAAACCTCCTCTCAACCCCCATTGCTCAAGATCTTCTGAATCCTCTGCATGAGCACCCTTCTCCCACCAGTGCACAGTCTTTTCTGGGTCCAGCCCTAAATTTCCACTCATCCATCATTGATTGCTCAGGGTCATCTAAGTCCTATCAAGAGTGGAATTGCACACAGGTTCTCAGTTTTCCGTGAATATTATTTTGGTGTTCCACTTATTCTCCAATGCTCTGTCTCTGCTGTGTACTCTGGGTAAGTGATCCTCATCTAGTAGTGCTCAGTATGCTCTGGGAACTCTGAATGAGCACTTTTCACCCAGTTTTTCTGTCTCCCCTATGCAATGTGCTAATTTCCCATAGCCAATCTTATCTCACAGTCCTCTAATTCATGTCTGTGATAATAGGCAGCCTAGCATTGTTCAACCTTTTCTTGGTTCTCTCTTTATCTCACGTACCCCACCATTACACATGATCTCTGTTTAGGACCTCTGAGTCAGGGACAATGCACATCTTTAATGTGTGAAATGTGGCCAAGGACAACTTCCCATCATCATGGAGGACTTCCCCAGATGTTTGAGAAACACCACTGTCCCACCACCTCTGAAATAGCTAAGACCTTGGACCAAGGGACTCTCTTGATAAGGGTCAAAGGCTGTGAATCGTCTTGATGAGCACACTTCTTCCAAGAGAAATCTGTCTCTTCTGGCTCCTGTGGTCAAGTACCTCTCACCTTATTTTGCTCTGCCTTCTCTGGATCCTGCCCTAAGTCTCCCCATCCCGACATTGCTCAGGGTCTTCTGTGTCATATGTGAAAGTTTCCCTCTCCTACAAATGCTCAGTCTTCTCTGAGTCCTGCCCTAAATCTACCCTTACCCATCATTGCTGAGGGTGCTCTGTGTTCTGTGGGTGAGCCCCTTTCACCCACTAATGCTTTGATTCCACTGAGTCCTCTTTCTGATAGCCCCTCTCCAAACATGGCTCAGCTTTATTGGTTTAAACTGCTAAGGTTGCCTAACATGTCTTTACTCAGTCTCCATTGGGCCTTGTCTGTGAGCACTCCTTAGCTTCCATTGCTCAGTGTTCTGTTTCTTTTTTCTGACTTCTCTAACGATTTCTTGATCTTTCTTCTGTAGGTCCTTTGGGTGAGCACCCCTCATCTAATAATGCTCAGTCTTCTCTCTGTATTGTTCTATCTTCCCCAAGGCAATTCTTGCTCAGACTCCTCTGGGTCCTGTGTGTGAGTGCCCCTCATCTGACACTGCTTAGTGTTCTCTGAGTTATGTCCATAATCTCTTGTATAGCCCTCCCTGGAAAAAGCATAAGAAGGGTCACTATCCTCCTGCCAGGTCCTCTTTTTATCCTTCCATGGATGTGATTCATGCTGATGAGAGTCACTGTCCACCACATGGCCTGTCTCCTCATTCACCTGGACTCTTTCTCAGGTTGGTCAGTTGCTCTCTGCAGAAAATTATGGGGATTGACTGTGGGTTCTCCTTTCCCATGTTTACCTCCAGTGTTTTGGTTCATTACCCCTCTTGTTCTGCTCTGTACCCACTGGGAAGAGCAGCTGTGAGGAGAGCTACAGATGCCCAGGCTGAGCAGGTATTTCAGGAAAGGATATATGTGGGCTCAGCAGAGGCCCTGCTTGGGTCCTAAGCCTCTCCCTGTTTTGCTGTATGCTCCATAGCCCTCCTGGGATTTCAGAGGTCCCCAAGCACCCTCACCTACACCCTACTTGGGATACCAGTGGGTGTCAGTCAACAGGCTCTCTGAAGAGCAGTCTTGAACATATTATTAATTTCCCTGATACTGAGGGTGTGTGACCCATGCTTCACTAATAATCTTAAGACACATTCTTTCCATAGTGTATCTGCAGTTCAAGTACTACTCACTACCTCCTTTTCCCTGTTGATTGGACTCCTGAGTCTGTAGTCAGCTAATGGTGGCCATGGACCCACCAGGGAAAAGATCAGACTCCTAGTAAGTGTTCACTGCTGTCTAATCAGACAGACTTCCCCCAGAGATCACTAGCTGCGAATTGAGTAAGGTTCTGCAAAGAATGTTGGTGGATGTCATTTACAAATAACAGAAAATCAGTTCAAAGTCTCCTTTGTGCAGGACAAGTTGTTGTTCCTGGTTGAATGGATGATTGTTTTGAGTACTGGAAGTGAGTTCCACACATTTCTGCAGCTCTTCACGTTGGGATGACTACACAGATACACATTCCTGCATTATTATCTTTTGCTTGATCAATGCATTAAATGGAGCCAATGCACAAAACAATACCACAGCCCATAGCAGGAAATGGCTGCCCATTTCTATGTTGTAGATACCTAATGCAACCCAGGCTGGACAAGACCAGGAAGGGACATGGAGTAGAGCAGTGCCTTGTTTACCTGTGAATGTGACTCAGTTAAGTCCAGAGCAGGGGTAATAGAAAGACTGGTGTGCCTGTGAATATGACTCACGTGAGTCCTGAGCAGGTGAGAGAGCCAACAGGGTGCAGGGATCATCAGGTTGCAGGTGGGAGAACAATAGCCCAGTGGCACCTCATTCTGTTCCTGGTTCTGGAGCTCAGGGTGGGCTGAAAGGTTGAAGAGCCCAGCCCTGCCCATGGCCAGGCCTGGTTTCTGCACATAGGTTCACAGGCACACACGGTGACTAAAGAGGCGCAGCAGAAATGGGAGAGTTTATGGAAGGGATGGCTTTGTCCATAGCCCAGCTGTGGCATCTCATCCAGCCACTACCTTTCCTTCTCCACTCCAGAGTCCAGGGCTGCTGTCCTCCCCAGGCTCCTCATCTTGCTCTTTTCCTGTGGCCTCCCTAGTGCATATCGTGGGAGGAACTCAAACACATGCTCAGCACTGGGCTTGGGTTCTTCTTGCTTCCTTTGGACCTGAAGTCAGAGCTTTGGAAATCACACTTATCCCCACGCAGACCAATCCACAGGGACTTTTGGGGAGAGAAAAAATCACTGAATCCTGAGTGGGTGGGCAAAGGCACCCACTTGGTGAGACTTGAGAATCCAGCCCTCAACAACAGAAATAAAAGCAGAATTGGGAGTTCAGATGAAACCCTCTTTTTGTGAAAAGTGTTTTTTTTAAAGAAAATTAACAATTGCCCTTGGGGAGGAGTTGAAATGGACATTTTCAAACACACAAGTCCAACGAGCCAGTAGGATGAACTGAGAAAGCTCATTGGAAATGGGACAAGCACATGCCCAAGCCCCAATTTTGCTTCCATGGGTTCACTGATGGAGACAAAACAATCAGAGGAAGCTCTTCCACTGAACCATGTCTAGAAATTGTGAAGCACTTCAAAGGGGAGGAAGAGGTGTTCATGCAGTAAGGTAGGAGGGGACCATGAAACATGCAGAGAAACATGAAAATAATGTTTTATACGAGGGAGGAAGTGTTCCAGTTGTGAAGAGTGAAGGTGAAGCAGTGAAGGAGATGGACACCCTACAAAAGTGCACAGTGTAGCTGCAGAGAACACCTCAGAAACTGAAGCAGGCACTGGGAGATGGACTCAAACATAGTGGTCCTGACTCTGCACATGTGTGGTTGTGCAGTTTGAACATGGGGTCGTGTGCATTTGTGCACATGTAGGTGATCATGGAAGACTCTGGCATTTCTCAACTGGGTCTCTATGGAACATCTGTTTGTGTGCTGGATGGTAGACAGTGATCCTCCCACATGGGGCTCTGCTCTGGCCACTTGTCTCTTCCTAGATATCCCTCCACTGTTGCCTGCCATACCCTGTATCCCTCTCCCAGCAGGCCTGTAGCTTCCTCTGAAAGTCCCCATCCCTCAGTCCTGCCCAGGTCAAGTCTGCAGGCCAATCCCAAGAGGCCACAACCAGAGAACTGGCACCATGACCCTCAAGCCAAGTTTGGGCACTCTCTGAGCTGCAGGGCTGGCCTCCTACACAAGGCCAGCCAAAACAGTGGGATTGAGCCTCCTTTGGGGTGTTCTGGAGGCTCTGTGGGGAGTCAGACTGTGGAGGTTGCATGGACAGGCAGAGAAGGTGTGCAAACAGAAAGATGGAGTGAAACCTTTGAAAACTCTCCTCCTAGTGAGCTGTTCACATCAGGTATTTTGTCACAGCAATGGAAAGCTGACTTTCAAACCTTTAACCTGCAATTAGGCTGAGCTAAACTACTCCATTAAAGGCCACCAATACCAGGAGAATCCAGTGGCAGAACAGAGAAAACTTGGAAACTCCTGCTGTAGGTTTTGATGGAGGAGCCTCAAAAGACTCTGTGTGTTGTCTAGGGTGCTGGGCACAGGACAGGGAGAAAGACTCCCAGGAGGTATTTTAGCAGGTGACTGTGAGGCCACCTGGTCCTGATTGAATGATTATTCAAGGTAAAACTGTCTTCTTTACCTTCTTTTGTGGAAGGTGTTTCTGGGCTTCCAGGAAATTTTGCCTTAGCTTTATTACACAGCAGAGCTGCTTGCTGCCAGCCTTGACTAGGGCTTGGAAGAGGGCTAGAAGCCTCCCCACCACTCTAACTCTTCCAAACCCCTATTCTTGCCTGGACTCTATGCCCCAGGTTCCCACCTTTCAGACTCCTTTAGGCCCTCCTCCTGCCTGGACCCTGTGCCCCAAGTTCCCACCTCCCATACTTTTTTAGAGCCCTCCACCACTGCCTGGACCTCATGCACCCCAACCCCAGGGCCCAGACCTGCTTTCTCTTTCCTTGTGCCCCACTTCAGCTGAACCTGGATCCCTGCCATGGGAACTCACCCATGTCATGGGGCTCATCCTCAGGCACCACCTGCATCCACCTGGAGACCCTGAGGTTCTGGGTCTGGGACTCACTGTGGAAGGGCAAGAAAAAGAAGGAAGTGGGAGACTAGAGGGTCTTGGGAATGACCAGACTACCCACTGACCTGAGCTGAGCTAGATATTTTTTCCAAGAAACCTCTTTCTCTTCCAACAGAGATTGCCTCCCTTATTCCTATGAAGTGTTTCCCTGCATTCTGTTCCAGGGGCTACCATGGAAAGGGAATGAGGGTACTGCCAGGACCTCTGATCTGCTGGGGCTAGGAACAGTACTCTCCACCCACTCTGACTAGCTTGACACCTCAGAAAAGGTCCAGAGAATGCCAGCTTCCCCTCTTGTCCCCACCAACCCTGGACCTTTGGCCAGACACTGGCTGGAAACATGCCTGTTTGTCCCCTGCCAGGCCTGGCCTCCAGGCCAAGGTGGGAATAGAGGCAACAAGGGACTGGGGGTGGGTGAGGCTCAGAAAGCCCAAAGCCCAAAAGAGCAGTTCTGGGGCAAACCAGAGTGGAGGGTGGTCAGGCATGCACACTGCAACATCAGTCTGCAGGCACCAGGCCCCTTCCTCCCACTATGGACACACACATGCTCACTCACTGCTCATGCACAGCCACACACACTGTGAATTTTGCAGGGAGAAGAGTTTGCCTGTTTCTTTGTTTTTCAAAAGACTGCTCATCAGTTGTGTTGGATGCCTCTCCCTCTTCCTTTTATATTTGTATGTTCTTGTGTGTGTGTTGCTGTCTTTTTTTTTTTCCCTGCGGATTTTTTTTCTGTTTTAGTTCTATAAATAGATGACCAGAGTGGGACCAGAGGTCCCCTCTAGTTGTTTCCACTTGGGATTTGGTTGTTGGTTTGGGGGTTTCTCTCCCCTATTCTATAAGAAGTATCATGAAGGCTCTATGGGGCTACAGTGTGTGTGTGTGTGTGTGTGTGTGTGTGTGTGTGTGTGTGTGTGTGGAGTAAGGTTCACTGTTACTTGGTTGAGCTGTAAGTGAGACTCATCAGCAAAATCTTTGCTCTGTTAGCATGAAGTGTCCATATTTCAGCTTCTCTTAGAGAAAGGGGGAGCAGAGACTTGCAATAATATTACTAACATATGTGCAGCCCCTTACATAAGTGTCTGGTGTGTACTTTGACATCTATAACACTAACTATCACCTGTGGAGTGATGGTGGGGTCAAGGTTTAACATCTGCAACAACAATAAGCAATCATGAACTAGATCAGTCATTAACAAGCAGGGTCTGCTCTGTTACCCACTATGTTAATAATCAAGATATGAATGGATAGTAATTTCATAAACTATTTAATTCTATCAGAGAGTGGAATTATAGTTACTTAATTGAAGAGAAAACATGATTGTAGGGTGACAAAGAGTTTGAAATAATTAAAAAGTGAATAAAGGAGATACTGGAGATAGGTCGCTTATGAAGGCAGTAAAGAGGGAGGAGTAAAAGAATTACTAAAATTATAAAAGAAAGAGAGGTAGAGGGAACGGGAAAATATGCTTATTAGTAGGTGAAGAGATTGAAGAAGAAAGACCAAGGAAAATAAAACCATGGTACAATGTAAAAGATGAAAACAAAACAAACCCATGTAAAATTTTGTCCCACCAAAATCAAACCAAGATTAAATAATAAATTGGTACAAATGAGAGCAATTAAATTAAAAAAATATATAAATATAAATGGGTATATATATTACATGAATAGAATTATACACACATTCACACACACACACACGTACAAACCTTCCACACAGAAAGATCTCACAGGCACAGGCCCAGGTATATATCACAATCCTACAAAATGGAATTTTTTAAAAAAAAAAAGAGAAAATAACATAGAATATAAATGTAAAAGTAAAAATTAAAACAGGAAAATAAAATAATAGAAAAACTATTCTTAATTGGAAATGGAAAAAAATTGCTTGAAAAAAATTGACCAAGGTGGTCAAAACTGTGTTAAGAATGGGTATCTGCTGCTTATGCTGAGGTGCCATTCTTTGCAATTTATTCTGGGGGCTCTATAACACAAATCCAGAGCTGGGGTTTATTGAGTGTATGTCTTTGTCTTTCTTCCCAAGATGCCTGACATTGTGGCCAGGAACCAATACTGATTGTAGTAGTTCTCTGTTTCCTGTTTCCTAGTGTAGGATGAGAGAAAATAGGGAAATACATGACTAGGACATTCCTGCAATGGGGCTGGTAAAATTTTCCATAGCTGAAATTTGCTCTTGACTGAGTCCTTAAACTATGCTGGTGGGTATTTGAGATTTGGTTCCCAGTCCCCTGTTGCTGGCGAGATGCCAATCTTTGCTGAATGTCTGGGATTTGAATACCTACTGAAATTTCCACTCAGGGTGAGGAGTCCTATCCTTGATAGGCTTCAGTCATCTCTCTGACTGTGGATTACACAGAATTTGATCTGGAGTATAGATGGAACTGCCTGATCTTTCCTGATGCTCATATGGGATTCCAGCCACAAATGTATCTCTTTCTCTTAGGTCTCTCCAGGCTGCATCACCCTGGGCACAGTCGTCTCTGCACCTGTTTCAATGGTGCTGGTCCAGATATAGTCTGGTTCCTAAGTAGGTGAATGCTGGCTCAGGCTCACAACTTCCTCTGTGATTTTCCAATCTGCAGCCTCTACTCACTACCACACAGCCCCTTAGAAATGGTTCCCAGCATTGCAGCACTGATTTGGGTTGACTCTCTGCCCCTGGCCAATTGATTTTAATCACTTTTCACTCAAAAACTTTCTCCACCATCTCTCAGTTAGTTAAGGTCAGCCTCCCTCTCTATTTCCCAGGTTCCCCCATGCCAATTTTATTTTTCAGGCTTTCCTTATATCTTATACTACATTTAAAGTTTTGACTTTCTGTGACTGGTTTTTTTGCTGCCCAGTGCTGAACTTCAGTGAATGCCTTTGTTCAGCCACCTTGCTGAGGTACACTCTTTCCACTTCTCAATCTTGACTTGAGGACCTGATAAGTCCAACTTCCTCCATGCTGCCATTTTTCAGTCCCTCCATGTCCCTATATTTATTTGTATTTGACTATTAATCTGCACTTATTTACTTTGAAAAAAGTGTGATAATCATTCATTAGTTCAGTATTTACTGAGCACCAGCTCTAGGCCACGCACTTGTAAGTTAGCAATTGACCATTGGATGGTTTTCCAGAATTGTGTTATAGGTCCTTAAACCACTGCAATGTCTGGTGGAGAGCAGCAGGAATGTGGTGATAACTTGGAAGAGGGAACTAATATGGCACTTCCAGAGGGTACACCCCAGTAAAGCTAGGAGTGTGTGAATACTGAAAAAGAAAATGGAGAAATAGACAGGATCCTAGTCTAAAAAGAATACCATACACCATATATGGAATTTCAACTTTATCTAAATGTTCTGTGAAGCCAGGAAATACTTAATGTAAGCCTATGAGCTAACCATCAGATTCACTGCATGAATTAGCAAACTAGTAACTGTTTTGCAGGTGATAGAAGAAGCCAGGTAAGAATTTAGGGGAATATGCAGGCACTTTGAAGACATAAAAAAGAAGAACCATGGAGAAGGGTCTTAAGAATTGGTGGGGAATTTCATATGCCAGGATGTCTACAACCACAAAAACACAGTTCCATGAGGATACCTTCATAGATAAATTAGAAACCAGTGTGGACACATAATCTGTGTCCTGAACTCTCCTGTGTTGCTGTTAGACATTCCCCTTGTTCATTTTTATAAGAGCCTCCTGGATGTGCCCCTTGTTGAACTGATTATTCCAGGTTCCTTGAAATAGACAGCATTCACAAGATCCAGATTGCTGGCTGCATCCCTGAACTCTTGCCCTGGCCCACAGGACATCAACGGGTACCTGGAGGGAGGTGTGGGGATTGAGTGAGACAAGAGACACAGGAAATGGAGACAAGACAAAAGCCTAATCAAGTCTCATTTATTAGAGGAATAAGCACAGTTAATATAAAGTACAAAAACCAATCAGAGGAAAGCGCGTGATGGCAAGACTAGTCTTATGCCAAAACTCCAATAAGGAAGTGTAGTTGGCCAATCATGAAGCACCACGCAATCTAGTCTGATGCACCTGGTATAGTCTGACAGGTGTGTAAACAGGTAGAGGCATGCCCCACCAGCATCCAGCAGGCACCATCTTAGCTCAGCATGAGGAGAGGCAGTGGGCGTGACCATGAGTCACGGCACCTGACCATGAGCCAAGGTGCGTGACCTTGAGGCAAGGCAGGGCGCATGACCTGCCAACTCTAGACAAACTCTGAACTTTAAGCAAAAGGAAGAATTACAGAAATAGTGAGCTAACAGAGCCTGCTGAGGAGTGACTCAGGGATGATGTGCACATACTTGAAGGGACAGGTATAGACAATTTCTGTCCCCTGTTGAAGGAGGAGTATTTGTGCTTCACATAAAGAAATTTTCTAGCTCCACATAAATAGCAGAAGACTAAAACAAAGCAAAATTTTTAAAAAAAATCTTTAAAAGTTCTGACAAGGAAAATATCAGATTTGAATAAAACCCATAAAATGAATGAGTAGCTATTAATAGGTGCAGAATGAATTCATAGCACAGGAGATACAAAAAAAGATTGGTGATAATAAGTTAAAGAAAGAAACAAGGAACTTTAAAAAATAGGGCTTGCAAGCTTGTAAATTTAAATTGATATATGTGAGGAAGACAAATATGATTATCCTCATTTGAATACTACAGAAATTGTATATGTATTAAAATACTGTGTGTCATCCCATAAAAAAAATCATTTTTGTTTTTGTTATCTGTTTCTCATTCTGGTCTGAATGAAGACCAAAGCTGCAAGAGCTACAAAAATCGCATATGTGGAATTTGAAAAAAGAGGCCCTGGTCTGCTCCAGGTCTTCCAATGTGGCTTCCTGCAGTGCTGACAACATTGCAAATGGGCCTCATCCAAAATAGTGGTATACATTGCCACAGAGTCCCTGAAATATGTCCAGTGAAGCTGGGAACTGAATGTTTCATTGTAATTAGTTACAGTGGAATTTAAATAGCTACAGATGTGTAGCAGGTACCACAGCCGATGATTCAGGTTTAGATGATGAGTAACTAAAAAGCTCAGAGATACAGCATTGGCTAATATTAATGAGACCCTGTGTTCAATTCCCAGTACCACAAGGAATTTAAGCAATTTTGCTAATATATTCTATGAAATAATAAGGATGATAGTGAAAACTTGCATTCTGCCACATTATGTTGAAGATACACTAGGATAGTATCCAAATCTTTCTTTGAAAATTATACATTTTAGTTTTGGGGAAACTATTCTTATAATACATGATTTTATATTTATCATTTAGTACAGCATGGAATCAATAATGCAACACAGGGCTATAAACACAACTTCCTTGATTTATTAACTGAGAATCCTTAAGAAGGGACTTGCATTTCTATGCCTCTTGCTGTCCTTTGCAAATCAGACTCCTGTAGGTGCACATCAGAGGGTTTCTTTGATGTCAAGATGAATTAATTTTATTACTACTACTTTACCTGACATTAGTGAGCTCTCAGGACAAGGGGTGCCTCATGTATCATATCACTTTATTGAATATTCTCATAATTCATACTTTGCCAAATTTACTGCTTGGTTATGAAAAAAATTTTAATCTTTCCATCTAAGAAAAGAGTCTGCAAACAAAGTGGTCACTTACATATAGATAACTGAGCAAAATTGGGGGTGAATTTTACAACTATCAAACATATAGAAAATAACTATGCTATTTAAGTTATTCTCATATAAACAATTACTAATCAAATTAAAGAAATATCTAATTATACAATGTGGTTGGTATTGGATTCTTGACACATTGAATTAATGAGAAGTAATTAAGAAATATTTTATTGTAAACAAATAGGGTACAACTTGTTTCTCTGTACATGAAGTAGAGGCATACAATTCGTGTTATCATATATTCACATAAGGAAGAAATATTTCTAATCACTGTATTTTATATAGCAATATTAAAATAAAGATTTTAATATTGATGAATTTCTTAAAATAATCAATAAAAAAGAAAAGAATTAATCAACCAATATTATACATTGCATGAATTATATTTTTTTAATATATAGAGGAGGGAATGGTGGTCAGATATCATAAACCTGTATGAAAGATCAATGGAGTAGAAGAAATATATGGAGATGGACAGAGGGGATAGGGATAGGAAAGGGGAGGAATTACTGTAAGATTTGTCACAATTATGGTACATGCTTGAATAAATATGTCACAGTAAATTTCACTTTTCTGTATATCTATTAAGTTCCCAAAGAAATAAATAAATAAGTGAGAGGAAAATTAGTAAACTACAGGAAGAGGTATGGGGGGGGGAAATGCAGGAGAGAGCAGAGGCTGAAATGGAATAATTAAAATTCCATATACATATGATTTTATCAAAATGAACCCAACTATTATATATAACTAAAATGAAGGAATAAAAGATATATGATAATAGATTTGTAGATAGATAGACAGATAGATAAATAAAATGTGATCAAGACAACAGTACCTACCTCAGTTTTGTCCTGAGAAGTAACAATATGGTGACTAGAGAAGCACTGGTACATGGGTCTACTTTTTGCCATTGTGACTAAAATACCTGACAATAACAACTTAGGGGAGGGAAAGTTTACTTTGACTTGCAATTTCAAAGGTACTGGTCCATGGTGAGCTCACTCTAATTTTCTGGACCTGAGATGAGGTAGAACACCTTGGTAGAAAATCAGACAGAGTGAGGAAAGGAGGAATGACACATGTGGCTGTCCTACACAGAGTGCACATGCATCTGGGCCTACATCAGGTCCTCTGTAGACCCAACATAATAACGAGGAGGCATGTTATGGGTGGTAGAGAACTGGGAAATGTGATTGGATATAACCATGGTCCAGGTTGGTGGGCCTGGGCAGGAGACTTTCGACTCCTTCTCCAAAAAGGAACTCTAGGAAGAAGGATGTTTAGACATGATTTAGACTGAGTGGAATGTATACTCCTGTTGATGTAGCTCTCTATCTTGTGCAAGAACTGGAAATGATAAATTCCCCTAATAAAATTCATGAAAATAAAAATTAAAGATTTACAACATTAACCTGGTATGGTGGTGCATGCCTATATAACCAGTGATTTGAGAGGATGAGGATCTCAAGTTTGAGGTCAGCCTGCACAATTTAATTAGACCACCTCAAAAAAGGGGGTGCTTAGAGATATAGCTAAGTGGTTATGTGTCCCTGTGTGCAATCTCCACTACTGAAAATAATGCTAAAAAGATTTTAAATAATATATACCATAAGTATTTTTATGCAAATTTTCACCCAATATTTCTCTCAACTGACTGGTGGAAGTGGTGGGACAGGGTAGTCCCAACTCAGGTTATCAGTGTTTCTCATGATACCATGTAGGGCAGGTGGAGGATTTGGACACTGAAAAAATGAGTTGGGAGCAGGAAGGAGGTGCCCCCATTTCTGTGCAGCAGCTTCAGCAAATGTGACATTTGTATTCTAATCCTAATGAGCAGCCTCTCTGAGGTCTGAGAGCACACAGAGAAAAAAAGTGAAGATAAGATTAAGATATAGACAATACTGGAGAAAAGACTGGAGGACAACAGATGACTCATAAAATGCACTGGCTTTTCCTGTCTTTCCTGAGGCTCCTCCTCCCACACCTAACAAAACAGTTTCATGCCATCCTGCCTGCAGACAAAACCGTCAAAACTCCACAGAAAACTGATGGGAATGGCAGAGCCTGGAAGCCAAGAGTGGAGGGAAACATTCAATGAAAAGTGCATAGACCGAGTGAGTGTGGATTCCAGCACTAGCTGCCAAAGAGCCGTGACAACCAGAGCTGTGACCTGCCCCCAAGTGTTTAGAAAATCAGGAATGATTAACCATATTTGGGAATCACAGGGACTGGTGGTAGGTGGAAGAAAAAACAGAAAATGCAGAACCACTGCCATCTGCTGGATAGAAAGAGAGTGAGTCTCTCCCCTGACTCACTTTTTTCTCCTTCTCACTTTTCCACTCTCCTTAGCGCATGCCCTTTTTCTTTCCTTTCTCTTTTCCTCTCATTTTATCTCTTACCCTGCAGGGAGACACTCTGTTTGCTTAATAAACTCCCTTATGTGATTTCCCGTGTCCGGTGTGGTTTTCCTGGGTTTTCTTACACCTATTGCGTGTAATAGGCCTATCTCTTCTCAGTTCTCTTCCAACATTTTTAATATTGTTGTATTCCGACCAAAGAAAAAATGTCAATTACATGTGCTAGTTGGGGTGCACAGTTGGGGGTCCAGGTCCTTGTGATACCACCATTTACTGGTGACAACTTCTGCTCCTTCTCATATTAAAATTTGAACACCAGAGAAATATACCAAGGCAAGCATACTAAGCTGGTTTTATTTAAAGGTAATAATACAGACTTCTCCCAGGAGGAAGAAAGGGACCATGGCTGATGTTCTAAAGTCCCAAGAAGTGAGTGCACCCTACATCTTTTATAGGTTAAAGTTTCTTTTGTTCTCCAGTTCTCTCTCCCCTTATCTCTCCTTCCTGCCAATGTGAGTAGGCCTGGTTTTGCATTAAGTGAAAATCCAGGGGCAGGGGAAGGGCCTAGGTGGCATTAATTAGCAGCTCCTTGTTTGCAGTTCCTGATAAAGCCAGGTAAATTTGATAATCAATGGGCTCTGCAAATCTTTGGCATTCCATTTTCCCAGGGCAGTCTCCAACTGCCAGAGGCAGATGTCTTTCATGGTCTTCATTTCCTGGTTTTGACCCGATTGGATCACCTATTTCTACACTAACTGCCTGTCCTTAATTCTAGCTTCACTTTGTTACTGACAGTGAAAGTGAAAACATCATTCTGTGGGGTAGAATAGAATGGACTGAGCAAGAGAAGCTCAAGTCTCCCCAATCTGCAAATTTGTCACACGTGCTGACAGTGAGGCATTTCCTTCCCTATACAGATCTGATTGGGCTCACCCCATTTGCTCCCATTGTTTTTCTAGTAACACATGGTTAGAATAATGTCCAAAATTCTCCCATTGGTTACGTTAAAAAGCAAAATTAGAATAATGCCCACTTTGTCCTCATTGGTTATTTTATAGTGCCAAACCTGAGGCAGGAATTGCCATGCGATAAGTCCTTAGAGGCAGGAGTTGTTCACAGCAATGGAAGTTCTGGTAAATAAGGATGAGATGACTCATCTTCCTGGCTCGTCTTCCAGTGGCATTGTGCTGGTAACCTGCTCACCATCATGGAGTACCTAAACTCTAACATCTACAAGCTAGGAAGCAAAACAAAGTGATTTCCATTGTTACATTTTCCATTTAAAAATGAAACATTCCTCTTACTGTGAGCTCCCTCCAAACTACCGGTGGTGAATTTACCCCAATGAACACCCCGACTAGTGTTTATTCTATTTTATGAAGACCTTTGGCCCAAAGGGACAAAGAGAAAAAAAAAAGTACCCTGATATTGGCTGGGTTTTACCCAGACACTGCTGGATTTCACAAAGCACTATCCCACCTGGGCTGTCCTGGGTCCAGCAGGTGCGGCCACGGCCCCACCTCATGATCCCCAGAGTGCCAGCCATTTCCTGGGAGGCGGGGTGCAGACACGCACTCTTCTGAGGCAGTGGCTTTAAGCGGTGGTGTTGCCAGGGGGCATACTGGCATGGGTCCTCCTGGCGCAGGGTGGGTGGTGATGGCTCCTTCGGTAATTCAGCACTGCTTGAGCAGCTGCAGGCTTTCAGCATTCACGTGGACAGAGCGATTTGGTTCAGCTTCAGAGTGAGAGGTCTACTGTAGGGCAGCTGAACTTGCACCAAAGAGCTCTTCCTGGACAGGATCCAGAAGGTACTGTGCACTCCATGCAACCCTTGCTTTCTGTGACCGTTCACCTTCAGATCATGCTGGGGTTGAACTTTGTCACTATCCTCAGACCTTATGGACAAGAAGAACTGAGTGGGGCAGAGCATGCTAAAACTCAAGTTTTTGGATGTGCACTGAGCCTGATGAATGAAAGCTACACCAGAGCTTTTACAGAGGAGGAACTCTGGGAAACATGGTTTATATTGTGTTGCAGCCATTTCTTATTAGGAGAACATGGAAAAGCACAGAGATGATGATTGTAAGCTCATGATCCACAAATGACAGATGCTGAAGACAGGATTCAGACCTCAGATCAGCAAGCTTTCCTTTATTTTTCTGCAAAGTCAATGGACCAGGCATGGGAGGACCCATTTTCTGGGTATGGAGATGGCCTGTGGGTTACAGAAAGTGTTGAGAGCAGGATGATATTTGTGCAGCTAGCTGTCTTAATTACCAGGATGCAGGCAGTTGCGACTGCTCCCTCAAAAGCCAATACAGCGCAAACAGGACTGCTGGGCCCCCATGCTTATCGAGGTCGTTAAGAAATATTTGCCTGAGAAATGTGCAGCTGCCTAGAAACCTTATCTATCAAGGACAGGGGGGCCTAACTGCAACTCATCTCCTGCACAGTTCACCCCTTCCCTCCTCCCTTCTTCTTCTAGGACCGTTCAGTTCTGGTGGGACCCAATGAGAATCAAATAGATTGGCAGGACCCAACCAGAGGACTAATGTTTAGCTGTTCAAATGTTAACCAATTAAAAAGAACACTGTAAAACTGTTTGCCTTTCCTTATAAAAGCCTGCTGAACAAAGGCTCAGGGCCTCTTAGCGTCACTGGTTACCGAGTGCGCGGAGGACCAGGCTCGAGCTTGCTAATAAATGACTCTTTGTTGCTTGCATTGATCGTGGTCTCTGGTGGTCTTTGTGGGGTCTCGAGCCGCTGGGCACAACAAAAGAATCTAGGTTTTATAGTTTTGAAGATTTTGGACGTGTGGATTGCACAGTCAGGGACTTAATTTTGCTGGTTAAATTTTAACTTAGGATGGTAGTTGTAAAAAGGTTAAAATTCATTGTTATCTGGGGAAATAGGAGTTCAAATCATGAAGGAAGAGTACTCAAATCTTGCCCACTGCTTTTCTTTCTCTGAAATCCATTGTTTACCAGAGTTTTGATAATTTTCTGTGCCTCCATTTAGGACTACTTTGCAGTAGGGAAAGGTCAAAGTCCAGAGCCCTGCATTCAGTATCCTCCCCTTTCCTTCAGGGCCCATTGTTATTAAGAAAAGATTTACTGGGAGGTTAATGCTTGACTAGTTTCCCCTCCCTTCTACAAGGTGCATGTCTCTTTAATTTTCTTAGGGAGCTATCTTGTAGGAATATTATTTTCCATCAGCCTTTGTTGAGGAAATGACAAGATGGCACTCAGAAAGTAGGAGAAACCTGTTTATTTTATGCCAGCGGTCTCAGAGAAGTTTAGCACTCCAAATCTCTAAGCCCTGATCCACAGTTTCTCACAATAATTGTTATTTCATGTCATCTTAGACCCATCCTATCATTGGAGATTTTTCTTCTTTAAAAAAAAAATTCTAATCTATGTGACTGAAGGTCTCATGCATTATCTCTAACATAAAGCATGCTCACAGAAAAGAAGAAACAGCTCCTCTCACAGACATCTATTACATTTCAGGAGGAATTAGTTAGACTCTTAGTGCAGTTATTTATTGGTCAATTCAACTTCCTGTAGAAAGGCTAAGAGAGGGGAGTGGAATTGGCCCCTTCCCCAGGTACCAGATTCTGACCATAAGGTTTTTGTAATTTCATTTTACAACCAGGTCTGGTTTTGCCATCACTCCTTCACTCAATAAACGTGGAGAAAATGTTACCTGTTTATTATGGGTGAAAAAAATGAAAGTAGTGAGAAATTAAGCAATTTGCTGATATCCCTGCAATTTGAATGTATGTTTATGCTTGTTTTGATACCGCTGTTTACCGGTGACGAGTTCTGCTCCTTCTAATGTTGAAGATTGAACACAAGAGAAGCACACCAAGGCATGCATATTAAGCAGGTTTTATTTAAAGATAATAATACAAATTTCTCCCGGCAGGAAGAAGGGAGCCATGGCTGATGTTCTAAAAGTCCCAAGAAGTGAGGACACCCTACATCTTTTATAGGTTAAATTCTCTTTTGTTCTCCAGTTCTCTCCCCCTTATCTCTCCTTCTTGCCTATGTGACTAGGCCTGGTTTTGCATTAAGTGAGAAGCCATGGGCAGGGGGTGGGCCAAGGTGATTCAGGCAGGTAAGGGCCCAGGGGGCATTAATTAGCAGCTCCTTGCTTGCAGTCCTTGATAAAGGCAGGTAAATTTGGCAGGTAAATTTGGTAATCAATGGGCTCCAGAGATCCTTGACATTCCATTCTTCCAGAAACAATTTCCAACTTCCAGAGGCAGATGGCTTCATGACTTCATTTCCTTGAATTGACCTGATTTCCTATTTCTACACTAACTACCTGTACTTAATTCTGGCTTCAGTTTTTTTGTACCAGTGATTGAACTCAGAGGTGCTTAACAACTACGCCACATCCCCAGCCCTTATTTATATTTTACATAGAGACAGGGTCTTGTTGAGTTTCTTAATTCTTCACTAAGTTGCTGAGGCTGGCTTTGAACTTTCCATCCTGGCTTTACCTCAAGCTGCTGAGATTACAGGCTTGTGTCACCATGACTGGCAACTTTGCAATTAATTAGCAGAAAATCAAGGGTGAAACTCAGGGCTAATGTTAGTCATGATCCTCTTCATAGTACAATCCTCATTATTTTTTATGTATAGGAAGCTGATCCAAATCAAAAATAAACCCGTTTGAGAAAGGAGTTGGATGTAGGAAGTCAAGTCTTTCACCTAATTTCTGTAGCTAAAGCACCCTGTGAGATTTGCTTTCAGGTTTTTCAGTGGGTCTTGTCTTTCTTGTTTTCCCCTTTGTCTTATTTTACTGTGATGGAACTTTTTGCTTAAAATGTCTTTTTAGTAAATGTTCAACATTTTTTCTAATTTCCCTAACATAGCAAAGATGAACTTAATGAAATGAATTCATCTGAGGTCCATGGAAAATTTCTTCACTGAAGGGGGTATGTATGGTTCTCTTTGGCATTGCAAATTCCCATTGTAAGTGTGATTGCATTATATTGATATTATAAATAGCATACATAGAGAGGCTGCCCTCTTCTTTGTTGTTAATGAAGTAGATATAATTTCTAGTCATAACAATTTGCTTTAAGGATCATACCAACTGCTATTATTGAAAGATATGTACAATCCCCAGCACCGCAAAAAAAAAATAAATAAATAAATAAATAAAGGAAAAAAAACCAGATACGTAGTTCAGTATTTCTCCATAGTTCCATAGTGAAGCACAATTTTTAAACAATTCCAAACTGTTGTAGAATAATATTCATATAAAGTACAATAGAAATGAACACATACAAACATGAGATGAAAATATCCAAGATACATACAATGCAAATTATATGTTGGTTCGTGTGGCATTCATTATAAGATGCTGTGCCTGATTTTAAAGGTTGAGTCTGAATATCTGTGCTGAACTTTCTATGACCCAGGCATAGTCTATAGCAACCACACCTACTATCAACATGTGAAAGGACACCCCCCTAGTGTTGCTTCCTGTTGAGCAACAAGGTCCCATGTATCTCCTTAGGGCCAGCCCAAAGGAGAATATGGGGCAGAGCTGGATGATGAGTGTGGGTAGCTAAGGAACCACACCAGAGCCAAGAGGTCTGTCAGCGCACGTGGTGAAGCAGGAACTCTATTGAGGAGGTTACACAGGTTTTATGTAGGATGGGGGCTAGGTGGGAGCTAATTAGCTTAAAAATTAACAAGGCACGGGGGATTCATGCAGGGAAGAGTTCCATAGGACTATATGGCAAGCACGAGTTGATCACGTTCGCAGAACTGCTAATAACCAAACCCTGACAGTAGGAGGTGGAGATAAGCAGGCCAACCAGGGAGTTACACATAACTGGTTGCTGGGTAAGAACATACATCCCAGGTTTCAGGGGAGGGCAGCAGTGCAGGAGGTCTGAGTAAACTGTTAGTGAGTTAGGCAGTGCCACATAGGAGGAGGGGGTCACCATGAGGGCGCAGTCACCATTATAGGTGTGTCTCTTATACCATTAGAATGTGGAGACCCTCCCATAGGATGTCTGGCCAGACCTTAGCAGGGCAGTTGTTCCCCTCGAGGGAACAGCCTGAGTGATTTTTGATGGTAAATTAATAGCTCTTCCCCAACACTTAAAATTCCAATGAGTTTTTATTTATTTTTAGGTTATCTTCAATATTTGCCCTGTGGTGAATTAAAGCTGAGAATTTAAAAAACTACATTCACATAAAATATTGTGTACATATTACGTATTAACGTACATAAAAGTGGCATTGTTGTAAAGATCTGCAAATCTTGAAATTAGAATACGGTTGGATTCCCCTCTTTCTGTATTTTATGTTCATCTTTTGTCATGTAACCTTTGGGAAATTCAACTATATACTCTTAGGAGAACCTGAATGAAAAAAGGCAAATAACATTTTGCTATTAAAATAAAATAGCTTTGAACTTGTGGTACCCTAGAAGAAACTCTGGTCTTCCAGGATCTACCTTGACAACACTGCTCTATGTTATTACATTTTAACATGCTCTATTGTCCACAGTGACTTGTTTGTATATAAATATCTTTTGTTATGTTGAAATATTTGTTTTGTTCTTGTGGTTATCTTGTAAAGATAGAAAGAGCCCGTACCTGTGTAAACAAAAGCCTCTTCCCTAATTGCCCTCAAACCCCTCATAAAAGCTGCAAAGAATCTTCACCTCTTATCCGTAAAGGCCAGGCAGCTGACCTTGCCAGTGCCAAGGCAAACTTAAAAGATAATGATAACACTCCTCTCGGAGACTCAGAACTTAAAATAACATCATATATATAATTTTATGTCAGCCAATTAAAAAGAACACTGTAAAACTTTTCGCCTTTCATTATAAATAGGCCTGTTGAACAAAGGCTCGGGGCCTCTTAGCATCACCGGGTTACCGTGTGCGCAGAGGACCAGGCTGGAGTTTGCCAATAAATGGCTCTTTGTTGCTTGCATTGATCGTGGTCTCTGGTGGTCTTTGTGGGGTCTCGAGCCGCTGGGCATAACATATGGGGGCTCGCCTGGGATACCCCAAGCCCACCTAGACACCTGATCATAGAGTCATAAGTGACATCATTGGCCGGTGAGTAAGGCATTGCCGTATTTCTGTCTGGATTGCCTGCAGGTTCTGGTTCTGGGCTGGCAAAGTCCTGGCGGACGCGCTATAGGACCCCAGCAGGGTCTCGGGAGACGTCCCCTCGACCCATCTGGGCAGCCTTTGTGCTGCATCTGGGTGACTTTGTCGTGTCTCGGCGGCCTTTGTGTTGTGTCTGGACTTTTGTTTTTGTCGACAAAATACCAACTAGCCAATTGTAATCTAGCGCGCAATACATATATGTCTGTCTGTTTGTGCATTTGTGTATTGTCCTGTATGGTCTTTACTCTTGCCTCCTATTAAAATTCTTCGGTGTGTTAGTCCACTACTGTTCTGTTTCTCATTCTTAAACTTCTCATCTCCATTCTGGAGGAAGACGGGTCTATAAATCTCCGGACGGAGAGGAGAAATACTAGCCAATGGTCAAATTCACTTCATCCTTTTGGAATTATACAGGAAACAGGATTTCAACCGGATAGACAACCAGCGGAGGCTCTCTGCTGTAACGACATCTCCAACCCACGCTGGCGTCATCTGATCAGATTTCTTTTTTATCTAACCTTTACATTTCTCCTCCTCTCCATAGTGGGATATCTAGTTGCTGTAGAAATGGGCCAAACTCAGAGTACCCCTTTGGCCATAGTAGTCAGCCACTTTGGGGAGGCTCAAGCCAGAGCATACAATTTGTCAGCTGAGATCAGTAAAAAAAAATGTGTAACCCTTTGCAGGTCGGAATGGCCCACCTTCCAAGTGGGATGGCCCCCAGAGGGAACCTTCAACCTTCCAACCATCCGAAAAGTCAAAGAGAAAGTCTTCCAATCAGGGAAAATTGGCTACCCAGATCAAATTCCATATATTCTGACCTGGGAAAGCTTAGTAGACAGTGACCCTCCAACCTGGCTTTCTCCCTTCCTACCGCCACTGCCCTCCCCCACAACTGAAATGCTTGCCCTAAAGAAGTTAGGCTTCTCAGAAAAGCCCACAGCTCCTCACCCCATTCTCCCAGAGGAAGATTCAGACCACCGTTTCTCTAACCCCCCTCCGTATATGCAAGCCCCTATTCCTCCTCAGGACCCAGGACAGGAGGCTGCAGAAGAAAGAGAAGCTGCTGCAGCTGGAAATGAAGAAGAAAGAACTGGCTCGGGAGGGCCGGCAAGGAGAACGCGAGGCCGAGTTCAGCGGGCAGCCTACCCCTCCCAACCAGAAGCTCCAGATTCTACGATTGCTCTGCAGCTCCGAGAAACTGGGCCACCAGACAAAGCTGGCAATACCCGGCTTCAATATTGGCCCTTCTCTACGAGCAATTTATATAATTGGAAGAATGAAAATGCTAAGTTTTCTGACAATCCTAAAGACTTAATTTCCCTTTTAGATAGTGTCATGTTTACTCATCAGCCTACTTGGGATGACTGTCAGCAGTTACTCCGGATCCTGTTTACGACCGAGGAGCATGAAAGAATCCAGATGGAAGCCAGAAAGTTGGTCCCAGGAGACGATGGACAGCCCACTGTAAACCCTGACATAATTAATGCTTCTTTCCCCTTGTCCAGGCCGCCACAAGATGAATGGGACTACAATACGGCTGAAGGTAGGGAGAGACTCCGGGTTTATCGCCAGACTCTAATGGGGGGTCTCGGGCTGCAGCTCGTAAGCCCACCAATTTGGCCAAGGTATACTCAGTAAAGCAAGAAAGGCAGGAATCACCCTCAGCTTATTTAGAAAGATTAATGGAAGCATTTAGACAGTACACTCCTATGGATCCAGAGTCACCCGAGAATCAGGCAGCAGTTGTGATGAGTTTTGTTAACCAGGCAGCACCTTATATAAGGTGTAAGTTACAGAGAATAGAGGATTTAGAAGGGAGAAGTATTCAAGACTTAATGAGAATAGCCCAGCGGGTATTCAACAACAGAGATGCACCAGAAGAAAAACAGCTTAGGGCTACTAGGGAAATGACTACAGCATTAGCAGTAGCAGTGCAGGGCGGGAGGACAGAGAAAGAAAGAAACAGACTCCCAAGCAATCGGCCACCACCTGGGGACTCCAGGGCACATGAGCTGGATCAGAATCAGTGAGTCTACTGTAAGGAGGAAGGTCATTGGGCTAGAGAATGCCCTACAAAAAGAAACCACAGATCTAGAGATGGTAGAGGAACGACTAGGAGATCATAGGTCCTGGTCACCCGAGATGAAATGTACGATTAGGGGCGACAGGGTTCGGAACCCCTCCCCGAACCCAGGGTAACTCTGAAAGTGGAGGGGACTCCAGTGCAGTTTTTGGTGGATACAGGAGCTCAATATTCAGCTTTGACTGACCCTCAAGGAAAGATTTCAACAAGGGCCTCGTGGGTACAAGGAGCTACGGGGATTAAAAAGTGCCCCTGGACGACCAAAAGAACAGTAGACTTGGGTCCCACTCATTCTTAGTCATACTGTTGAGAACAGGGTGATATCTGTGCAGCTAGTTGTCTTAATTACCAGGATGCAGGCAGTTGCGACTGCTCCCTCAAAAGCCAATACAGCGCAAACAGGACTGCTGGGCCCCCATGCTTATCGAGGTCGTTAAGAAATATTTGCCTGAGAAATGTGCAGCTGCCTAGAAACCTTATCTATCAAGGACAGGGGGGCCTAACTGCAACTCATCTCCTGCACAGTTCACCCCTTCCCTCCTCCCTTCTTCCTCTAGGGCCGTTCAGTTCTGGTGGGACCCAATGAGAATCAAATAGATTGGCAGGACCCAACCAGAGGAGGACTAATGTTTAGCTGTTCAAATGTTAACCAATTAAAAAGAACACTGTAAAACTGTTTGCCTTTCCTTATAAAAGCCTGCTGAACAAAGGCTCAGGGCCTCTTAGCATCACCGGGTTACCGTGTGCGCAGAGGACCAGGCTCGAGCTTGCCAATAAATGACTCTTTGTTGCTTGCATTGATCGTGGTCTCTGGTGGTCTTTGTGGGGTCTCGAGCCACTGGGCACAACATATGGGGGCTCGTCCGGGATACCCCAAGCCCACCCAGACACCTGATCATAGAGTCATAAGTAACATCATTGGCCGGTGAGTAAGGCATTGCCGTATTTCTGTCTGGATTGCCTGCAGGTTCTGGTTCTGGGCTGGCAAAGTCCTGGCGGACGTGCTATAGGACCCCAGCAGGGTCTCGGGAGACGTCCCCTCGACCCATCTGGGCAGCCTTTGTGCTGCATCTGGGCGACTCTGTCGCATCTGGGCAGCCTTTGGGCTGCAATCTGGGCAGCCTTTGTGCTGCATCTGGGCGACTCTGTCGCATCTGGGCCTTTGTTTTTGTCGACAAAATACCAACTAGCCAACTTTGATCTAGCGCGCTATATGTCTGTCTGTTTGTGTATTGTATGGTATGGTCTTTACTCTTGCCTCCTATTGAATTCTTCATTGTGTCAGTTTGCTACTATTCTCACTGTTTCTCATTCTTAAATTTCTCATCTCCAATCTGGAGGAAAACGGGTCTATGAATCTCCTGATAGACAGGAGAAATACTAATCAATGGTCAAATTCATTTTATCCTTTTGGAATTATACAGGGAATAGGCTCAGGTGACTCCTAAGACTTTCCTCCTGAGTCACTTCTCGAGGTCTGTGCCAGAGGAAAGAACTTCAGTGTGAACACCTAAAGGAGGGTAAGTTTGCTGCACTCTGCTCCATGGAGTAGCCAATCTTCTCCAAGATCTACTTCGAGTGAGATAAATAAGCTTCTCTCTTCATGCACCCCACATCTGTTTGAGGTGCTGGTTTCTGTCTCTTCATTTTTGGAGGGTAAAATGGGCTACACAATACTCCTGCACATCCACTCCCTCCTGGATGCTCCCCTTCCCTTGCTGGTCAGATATAGGAATCCAAACTGTAGGAATAAGACCTGGGACAATTAGTATGGAAATGCCCAGGTTCCCTTTGTTTGCATAGTTGCCCGTCACTAGTCTGTCCTAAGCACCTCTTTGTTTGTCGGAGGATGGGCTCCCTTTGTCCTCCCTCAGGTCCCCTATTCTTAGGCTTAGGGATACTCATTGCAGGGTACTTTACAGTCCTTCTCCTTGTTCCTAAGAGATTTGTTTACTCCAATCCCCCTAGGCGGAGAGCTCAGCAGCTCTATTCTCCAAAAGTAGTGGGAAATAATGTTTTGTGATTTTCTGCATTCAAACCTAACCCGATTTCTCAACCAGGAAAAAAGGGGTTAAAAAGTCCTGGGCAATCCCTCCCTTCCCCCTGCCTGGCCTTGCTGAAGTCTGCATTGGAATGTGAACTGTAGCAGTTTCAGTGGGAGAGGGGGGAGTAACCTGAAAAAAAAAAAAAAAAAAAAAAGAGGCGCGTTTTAAACTCCTGGGCTGCTACACAGATCTAACTCATTCTCTAGGATTCTTGTTTTGTTTTGTTTTTCTTTAATGCTGTATTTCTGAGCTCATAATTTTGATCCTACATACCTAGGTTAATGATTTTTTTTGTTATCAGTTCTATTTTTATCCAACTCTAGAGTTATTTTTAAACATCTGTGATTGTTCTCCAGTAAGTAAAGTTACAAGGCCTTTGATTTTATGTTATTTGTTTTTGTGTCTGATGTCATGTTTTGTCTGTATCAAAACTGAGCGCTCCTAAAATTAAAATTTAAAAATGGATCCAAATACTTTTATTCACGTGATTTAAAAGGGTTCAATTTAAGTTGGGTAAACTAATAAAAGTGAAATGTCTTCAGAAATAATTCGCAAGTCTCTAAGTAGTCAAACTAATGCAATGTTGATGTTAAACAATGTCTAATACTTTTCTTCAACAGGAAAGAGACAGCAAATACTGTTCAGGACACTTGTCTGATATCTTGGTTTTTGCAGAATAAGTAAATTAAATTTAACATGTATAGGACAACTCAAATGTGTTTGTAAAGACATCTGATTAATTGATTAATTTGCAAAGTTAAAATGCTAATTGTTAAATAACATTAAGTACTCTTAAGTCCTTAAATTCCATGGGGTATCATACCTAAACATTATTGGTGTTTTCATAGGTTGGTAAACTAAAAAGTGTTTAAAATTGCTTTGTGTCATTACTAAAAACAAGGTTATTAAGAGTTATGTCCTAACAGGTAAAAGCCCAACCCGGAGGGTGAGCGTTCCATCTGCTTCCTTACCACTTCACCCTGCTCCCCCTCCAGTTCTGCAAAGCTCCAAGGAGCTCTTAGGTTTGGATTTAGAGTTACCATCTCCCCTCTCACTGTGTTTCAGTTAGAGTACTATAAACAACAAGGTATTTTATCTTGTTAAAATGGAGTAATTTATCTAAATTCAGAAATTTCATGAGAGTTGTTTCAGAATGTGAACAAAAAAAAAGTGTCGACAGAAAGGAAAGAAAAAATAAAAGGCTCTGGATATGAAAATATATTTAGTAAAAGGGAAAAAAAAATGTTTCTGGGTAAAAAAAGTGTTTATGTGATAAAATACATGAAGGTCTAAGTAAGTGCTAAGAAAGTCTGTGTGTAAGTAAAGAACAAATGTCAACAAGTTTGCATGAAACTAAGTTGGTTACAAGTATGTGAGACAATCGGTTAAAGCTATTTAAGGTTTTTCCTAAGGAAAAATACTAATGTTCTGATATAAACTGAAGTCTAATCTATATGGTAAAATGACATGGTAAAATAACAAGGATTTGAAACACTAATTTTCTGTTAACTTTGTGTCTATTAAGTTTTATTCTTTAGAACAATTAGTCTTAAAAATTGGGGTATACACAATTATGGTTAAACAACTGTTAAGAGTATTGTACTATGTTACAGAGTCTACATTTTTCTTTAAAAACTAAATTTGGTAAGACAAAAAAAAGTGTCAAGGTAATTGTGAAAGTCATTAGTTGCATATTAAATGTGTTCATATTTTCCAGGTATACAAGTTTTTAAAGCAGGGAATTTATCAAGTGTTGCTATTCTCCAGAATAAACTTGTCTGTAATGGTAATCTTAAACTTAAGGAGTACATTTTATTGGGAATTTATTTTTATCACTTAATATTTTATTATGGGACCTATTATCAATAAGATATAAATAAAATTGGTTACTTATTTCACTGAGATAAACATTTAAATGTAAATGTATATCTAAGAGTTAGTGACAGACTGATTTGTTTAAAGGTTCATATCATAGAAGGTGAAAGCATTTTGCTATACAAAAGAAAACTTAAAAGCTCTCTCAGCCGTTCTTTGATTGATTCCTGTTTTGGATATAATGTTAGTCTGTGTTAACTAATGTTCATATAGACTCAGGAATCAATATATGTAAACTTCTTAAAATGACATTTAATAAAGAGTATAATGCACAATAGCAAAAATGAGACAACAATGACTGAGATTGGGGTCTCTGACCACATGACTGTAGCATGCCTGGTGCCTGGAAGTGTTCCTGTGTAGGGGCACAAAATGCCTAACTGATGTGGCAGTGCCCTCCCTGGGGAGGCTCTATACAGGAGTCCTTTCAGCTCTTACATTGATCTCAGGCACACAGCTCTTGGGCAAAAAAAAAAAAAAAAAATTGTTTTGCTAGATAATCAGTGTTTCATCAGCTCCCTTCTCTAGTTCCTGCCCACCTTACAGTAACTTTGGACAGTGGACTTCTTTGAGAGCTACACAGAGTTCTTAACATTGCACTTTGCAGTTGTGGAAAAAGTTACGTAGATGTTCTAGTCTCTGTAACTCTCCTGAAAACAAAGAATAATGCTTACATAGTCTTCAACCTAATAATAAGACATGTATAAAGATTGCTAACATAACTCTTTGGATCTGCATCTCCATCAGAGAACAGAGCTCCATCTGATCTCAGCTTAATCTTCAAAATCTGTATTTATAAACCTTTATTTTCTAATATTCCTTTGCCCCTCACTGAACTTGAAAATTTGGTCATGCTGGTTATGGCAAAAGGGGAAAAAATTAGCTTCAGGATTAGAACATTTTACTTAAGATTTGTGAAGAGCCCTGCCTTACCTAAGATAAGGCTCTGCCACACCCTGCTGCATATTAGAGTGACTCCAAAATAAGCCAGACTTCAGCTTATTTAAAGTTATAGTCAAAAGATTGGTTTTTGTTATAAAATTACTATGATCTCAAATAGGGGATATAATGTGGTTCTCAGTCCAAATTCAAGATAGCTATTAAACAAGCTGAATATGTTTTTACTCTTGCTAATCTCATTTTGTAAAACTGTTGCTTGTTACTGTTTTTCAGAAGTAGCTGCTTCCAGAATATACAACCTAGGTAACTTGTGATAATAAGCCATCACCTATAGAACAGATAGTGGTAACTTCCAGTACTAATACAGACTCCAGTTAGATAAAAGGGTAAATAACTGTAAAGTTATGGACATTAAAGTTAAAGCCCAGTACTCTTACTTAATGACTGGTGAGACTGGCTTGCTGGATGATTAAGATCAAACTTAGAAATTGGAATTAAATACAGAGGCCAAGAAAAAAACAGTATCTTGCCCTCAAAGTCAGCCTGAACCCAGGGAATAAGGGGACTTCTCTAAGGAGCGCTGCAACTCTGGGTCACACAACCTCCTGATCAAGGAGATTGTTGAGACTAGAGGATGAAAATTCACTCAGTGCATCTGCTGCAGAGGAAAGTCATGGAAAAAGGGAGACATCCCTGATGCTTTCAAGGAAAGCCACGTCATCAAGAAGACCCTACCTAACCAATGGCACTGGTGGAGCTAAGAAGGTGCTCTTAAGTTCTCTACGAGTGACCCCTGTGGGAACTCAGCTGACTCTTTTTTTTTTTTTTTTTTTTTTTTTTATTGTAAACAAATGGGATACATGTTGTTTCTCTGATTGTACATGGCGTAAAGGCATACCATTTGTGTAATCATAAATTTACATAGAGCATTGTTGTTTGATTCATTCTGTTATTTTTTTCCCTTCCCCCCACCCCTCCCACCCCTCTTTACCCTCTATACAGTACTTCCTTCCTCCATACTTGCCCCCCTCCCTAACCCTAACTCTAACCCTTCCCTCCCCCCCATTATGTGTCAACCTCCACTTATTAGCGATATCATTCGTCCTTTGGCTTTTTGAGATTGGCTTATCTCACTTAGCATGATATTCTCCAATTTCATCCATTTGCCTGCAAATGTCATAATTTTATCATTCTTTATGGCTGAGTAATATTCCATAGTATATATATACCACAGTTTCTTTATCCACTCATCAATTGAAGGGCATCTAGGTTGGTTCCACAGTCTGGCTATTGTGAATTGAGCAGCTATGAACATTGATGTGGCTGTATTTCTGTAGTATGCAGATTTTAAGTCCTTTGGGTATAGGCCAAGGAGTGGGATAGCTGGGTCAAATGGTGGTTCCATTCCAAGTTTTCTAAGGAATCTCCACACTGCTTTCCATAGTGGCTGCACTAATTTGCAGCCCCACCAGCAGTGTATGAGTGTACCTTTCTCCCCACATCCTCGCCAACACCTGTTGTTGCTCGTATTCTTGATAATCGCCATTCTAATTGGGGTGAGATGGAACCTTAGGGTGGTTTTGATTTGCATTTCTCTTATTACTAGAGATGTTGAACATTTTTCCATATGTTTGTTGATTGCTTGTAGATCTTCTTCTGTGAAGTGTCTATTCATTTCCTTAGCCCATTTGTTGACTGGACTGTTTGAATTCTTGGAGTAGAGTTTTTTGAGTTCTTTATAGATTCTGGAGATTAGTGCTCTATCTGAAGTATGATTGGCAAAGATATTCTCCCACTCTGTAGGCTCTTTCTTCGCATTGCTGATAGTTTCCTTTGCTGAGAGAAAGCTTTTTAGTTTGAATCTATTCCAGTGGTTGATTCTAGCTTTTATTTCTTGTGCTATGGGAGTCCTGTTAAGGAAGTCTGGTCCTAGACCAACAAGATGAAGATTTGGACCTACTTTTTCTTCTATAATCTGCAGGGTCTCTGGTCTGATTCCGAGGTCCTTAATCCATTTTGAGTTTAGTTTCGTGCATGGTGAGAGATATGGGTTTAGTTTCATTCTGTTGCATATGGATTTCCAATTCTCCCAGCACCATTTGTTGAAGAGGCTATCTTTTCTCCATTGCATATTTTTGGCCCCTTTGTCTAGTATGAGAAAATTGTATTTATTTGGGTTTGTGTCCGTGTCCTCTATTCTGTACCATTGATCTACCTTTCTATTTTGGTACCAATACCATGCCGTTTTTGTTACTATTGCTTTGTAGTAGAGTTGAAGATCTGGTATTGCAATACCCCCTGTTTCACTCTTCCTGCTAAGGATTGCTTTAGCTATTCTGGGTTTCTTATTCTTCCAGATGAATCTCATAATTGCCTGCTCTATTTCTGTAAGGTACGTCATTGGGATTTTAATTGGAATTGCATTGAATTTGTATAGCACTTTAGGTAGTATGGCCATTTTGACAATATTAATTCTTCCTATCCAAGAACATGGAAGATCTTTCCATCTTCTAAGGTGTTCTTTAATTTCTTTCTTTAGTGTTGTATAGTTCTCATTGTAGAGGTCTTTCACCTCTTTTGTGAGATTGATTCCCAAGTATTTTATTTTTTTCGAGGCTATTGTGAATGGGGTAGTTTTCCTAATTTCTCTTTCTGAAGATTCATCACTTATGTATAAAAATGCGTTGGATTTATGGGCATTGATCTTGTAACCTGCTACTTTACTGAAATCACTTATGAGTTCTAAGAGTTTTCTGGTGGAATTTCCAGGTTCCTCTAAATATATAATCATGTCATCAGCGAACAGGGATAGTTTGAGTTCTTCTTTTCCAATTCGTATCCCTTTAATTTCTTTGGTTTGTCTAATTGCTCTGGCCAGAGTCTCAAGAACGATGTTGAATAGAAGTGGTGAAAGAGGGCATCCCTGCCTTGTTCCAGTTTTTAGGGGGAATGCTTTCAGTTTTTCACCATTTAGAATGATATTAGCCATGGGCTTAGCATAAATGGCCTTTACAATATTAAGGAATGTTCCCACTATCCCTATTTTTTCTAGTGTTTTAAGCATGAAGGGGTGCTGTATTTTATCAAATGCTTTTTCTGCATCTATTGAAATAATCATGTGATTCTTGACTTTAAGTCTATTAATATGGTGAATTACGTTTATTGATTTCCTGATGTTGAACCAACCTTGCATCCCTGGGATGAAACCCACTTGATCATGGTGCACTATCTTTTTAATATGTTTTTGTATGCGATTTGCTAAAATTTTGTTGAGAATTTTTGCGTCGATGTTCATTAAGGATATTGGTCTGAAATTTTCTTTCCTTGATGAGTCTCTGTCTGGTTTAGGTATCAGTGTGATATTGGCTTCATAGAATGAGTTTGGGAGGGTTCCCTCCTCTTCTATTTCATGAAATACTTTGAGAAGTATTGGAATGAGCTCTTCCTTAAAAGTTTTGTAGAACTCGGCTGAGAACCCATCTGGTCCCGGACTTTTCTTTGTTGGTAGGCTTTTGATGACTTCTTCTATTTCAGTACTTGAAATTGGTCTATTTAAATTGTTTATGTCCTCCTCATTCAGTTTAGGCAATTCATATGTCTCTAGAAACCTGTTGATGTCTTCGAAATTTTCTATTTTGTTGGAGTATAGATTTTCAAAATAGCTTCTAATTATGTTTTGTATTTCCATCCTGTCTGTTGTGATATTTCCTTGTTCATTCCGAATTTTAGTGATTTGGGTTTTCTCTCGTCTTCTCTTTGTTAGTGTGGCTAAAGGTTTATCAATTTTGTTTATTTTTTCGAAGAACCAACTATTTATTTTGTCAATTTTTTGTATTGTTTCTTTTGTTTCAATTTCATTGATTTCAGCTCTGAGTTTAACAATTTCCTGTCTTCTACTACTTTTGGTGCTGTTCTGTTCTTCTTTTTCTAAGGCTTTGAGCTGTAGTGTTAGGTTGTTTATTTGTTGAGTTTTACTTCTTTTATTAAATGCGCTCCATGAAATAAATTTCCCTCTAAGTACTGCTTTCATAGTGTCCCAGAGGTTTTGATATGATGTTTCTTTGTTCTCATTTACCTCTAAGAATTTTTTAATTTCCTTCCTAATATCTTCTGTTATCCATTCATCATATAATAGCATATTGTTTAATCTCCAGATGTTGGAATAGTTTCTGTGTTTTACTCTTTCATTTATTTCTAACTTCAATCCATTATGATCTGGTAGAATACATGCTAGTGTCTCTATCTTCTTGTATTTGCTAACATTAGCTTTGTGGCATAATATATGGTCTATTTTAGAGAAGGATCCATGTGCTGCTGAGAAGAAAGTGTATTCACTCTTGGTTGGATGGAATATTCTATAAATGTCCGTTAAGTCTAAATTATTGATTGTGTTGTTGAGATCTATGGTTTCTTTGTTCAATTTTTGTCTGGAAGATCTGTCCAGTGGTGAGAGCGGCGTGTTAAAATCACCTAGTATTATTGTGTTGTGGTCTATTTGGTTTCTGAAATTGAGAAGGATTTGTTTGACATACATAGATGAGCCACTGTTTGGGGCATAGATATTTATGATTGTTATATCTTGCTGATTTATGCTTCCCTTAAGCAGTATGAAATGACCTTCTTTATCCCTTCTGACTAACTTTGGCTTGAAGTCCACATTATCGGAAATGAGGATGGATACTCCAGCATTTTTGCTGAGTCCATGTGCATGGTATGTTTTTCCCCATCCTTTCACCTTTAATCTATGGGTATCTTTTTCTATGAGGTGAGTCTCTTGCAGGCAACATATTGTTGGATCTTTCTTTTTAATCCAGTCTGCCAGTCTGTGTCTTTTGATTGATGAATTCAGGCCATTAACGTTCAGGGTTATTATAGAGAAATGATTTGGTTTCCCGGTCATTTGGTTCATTTTTAAAATTTTGTTTATTTATTTGTTTGACACAACTTGTTTCCTCCTTTATTTGACAATTCCTTTAGGATAATTCCTCCCTTTGCTGATTTGCTTCTTTGTTTTTCATCTCTTCCTCATGGAATATTTTGTTGAGAATGTTCTGTAATGCTGGCTTTCTTTTTGTAAATTCTTTTAGCTTTTGTTTATCATGGAAGGATTTTATTTCATCGTCAAATTTGAAGGTAAGTTTTGCTGGGTATAAGATTCTTGGTTGGCATCCATTTTCTTTCAGGGCTTGAAAAATGTTGTTCCAGGACCTTCTAGCTTTTAGGGTCTGGATTGAAAAATCTGCTGATATGCGTATTGGTTTCCCCCTGAATGTAATTTGGTTCTTTTCTCTCACAGCCTTTAAAATTCTGTCTTTATTCTGTATGCTAGGTATTTTCATTATAATGTGCCTTGGTGTGGGTCTGTTGTAATTTTGTGTATTTGGAGTCCTGTAAGCCTCTTGAACTTGATTTTCCATTTCATTCTTCAGATTTGGGAAATTTTCTGATATTATTTCATTGAATAGGTTGTTCATTCCTTTGGCTTGTTTCTCTAGGCCTTCCTCAATCCTAATAATTCTTAAATTTGGCCTTTTCATGATATCCCATAGTTCTTGTAGATTCTGTTCATGATTTCTTACCATCTTCTCTGTTTGTTCAGCTTTGTTTTCAAGGTTAAATATTTTGTCTTCAATGTCTGAGGTTCTGTCTTCCAGGTGTTCTATCCTATTGGATATGCTTTCTATGGAGTTCTTCATTTGGTTTATTGTTTCCTTCATGTCAAGGATTTCTGTTTGTTTTTTTTTCAATATCTCTAACTCTTTATTGAAATGATCTTTTGCTTCCTGTATTTGCTCTTTTAACTGTCGTTTGGTGCGATCATTCAATGCTTGCATTTGCTCTTTCATCTCATCGTTTGCTTCTCTGATCATTTTAATTGTGTACATTCTGAACTCCTTTTCTGTCATTTCTTCTGCCATGCTGTCATTGGGTTTTATTGATGTAACATCTAGATTTGTTTGCAGCATTTTCTTTCCTTGTTTTCTCATGTTGTTCAGATATCAGTGGACCGCTGAGATATTGCAGATTTCCTCTGTTGATTTACAATGACCCTGAAGATTTCTATATATATCCCCTCTTAGCCTTCAGTAGGCTGAAGTCTTGGAGGAGGTTGATAATGCGGTGCTCCAGAAGGAAGCTGCCTCTCTAGGAGTGGTGGCCTTCAGGTGGGGTATATTCCCTGCTAGTGGGCAGAGGTGCCTCCACTTGTTGACCAATGGTCATCCAAAGGGGACCTAGGCTGTGGGCTGAGGCAAGGCCTGTTTGGGCCTGAGCGTCTGGTTTTACCGTCCTTGTGGGAAACCTCTCCCAGCAGGGAAGACTCACCCGGTGGGGAGGTCTCGCTGGTCAGTTTCCTCCTAGAGGTTCCCCTCAATTTACAGCTACTGCCTGGGCTGGGCTGCCTTCCTCTGCAAAGTTTCCAGGGGCCCGGCCCTACCTCCTGGGCCTGGGAGCCTCACCCTTCACAGATGAATCTCCTTAGGCTGCCCCTCCTCAGAGAATTTGCCCATAGGCCTGGAACCTTCGCTCCGCCCTAAGCCTGTCTCTGTGCGGCTCTTCCACCCAGAAGCCTCCTAGATCCTGGGACCCTGTTCTGCACCTAATCGCCTGGCTGCGTGGCCCCTCCTCTGAGCAGCCACCTGTGGCCCCGAACAATCGCTCTGAGTCCCAGAGACCCGCCACAGGCCTCTTCCTCCAGACAGCCGCCCAGTATGCCGGTGCGGTCACTAGGAGTCCAAGAAACTCACTTCGTGCCTCCTCTTCCCACCAACCACCCGTAGCCCGGGGCAATCAATCACTCCGAGTCGAAGTGACCCTGCCCATTCCTCCTCCTTCTCCAGATAACCCCCCGGGTGTTCAGGAGCAGTCCCTCTGAGTGGCTCTGAATCCACGTGACCCGCTGCACGGGTCCTCTGGGCAACCGCCCGGAGCTCTGGTGTGGCCCCTCAAGACCAAGCGTCCCACCACGCTTCTCCTCCAGGCAGCCCCCCTGTCTTCAGGAGCTGTCACTTTAAGACCAAACAACTCACCACTCGCCTTCTCCTCTGAGCAGCCGCCTGGAGCGCTAATGCAGTCACTGTGAGTCCAAAGGACCCGCCGCGCTCCTTCTCCTCCTTCTCCTACTCCTCCGGGCAGGCCCCGGGGTTCAGTAGTGGTCAGGGTCCAAACAGCTCGCCACGCAGCCCCTTCTCTGGCAACCGCCTGTAGTTCCCGTATAGTCACCCGAATCCAAGCGGCTGCTCCTCTTCCTCCTTGTCCTCAGGGCAGGCCCCGGTGTTCAGAAGCGTCGTTCTGATTATAAACAGCTCGCCGCGCGGCTTCTCCTCTGGCAACCGCCTGCAGCTCTGGCGCAGTCTCTCCGAATCCAAGTGGCCACGCTCCTCTCCTCCTCCTCAGGGCAGGCCCCGGTGTCCTGAGTCCACACAGTTCTCCCCGCCACTCCTCCCCCGGGCAGCCGCCGGAGCCCCAGTGGCAGCTCCGAGTCCCAGCGCTGTGCCGAGCTGCCTCCTCTATGGCGCTCCAGCGGGGGGAGGGGTGTCTCGCCGGCAGTTCTACTTCACAAAGTTTCCTGCGTTCCGGGACCCCCGTCCCATCCGGGATGCCCCCCCAGGGGGTGAGAGTCACCCGGCTACTTTGAGTTGGTCCCAAGCGTCTCAATATCTCCTCTCTTGAATCCTGAGTTCTGGAGCAACACGTAATGCAGCCACCCTCTAGGCCGCCATCTTGAAAACCCAAGGTCCTCAGCTGACTCTTTAACAAGACAGGAACCAGGTCAATTTGACCAGCTTCATCTTAGACACCCAGCAAAACAGTTAAAACCCAAAATACAGTCATTTTTGGGCATTTAAAAGAAATAACAGTTAAATGTAACTTAAGATGTACACTTGTATTAGCCCACTAGAATAAAAACTGGAAGCTACAAATGAGAAAAAGATTCTTCAGCAAATGTGCCTGATAACTATCAAAAGAAACTGCCAGAGTCAGAAGTTTTTAGTCAGTTTAAGACCTTCCTAAGCTATACAGGTAGACTTAATCTATGTTTGCTAGTATGATTACCTAGCCCTAAGTAACAGAAGTATAGAGATCTCTACTAAACACAGGTTATATCAATAAAAGGATATTTTACAAAAATCAGATGACATTAAGTAGCTTAACTATATTTTCTGGGAACATCTATGACATTAAGAGTTAAATGTTGTGTTTACATTCCTGATAACCTGGACAATGTTAAAGTCCCCAAATGAAGGCCTTGTCCTCTCCAGCCTTTGCTAGGTCTAGTTATGGGAACAATTTCTCAGTTCTTCCACCTCCTGGTGAAAAATTGACTTCCGTCATTTTCATGATACTCAGTGGCATGTTTCAGATGCTGCAACATTTACTTTGTACTTATCTCATTTCAGTACTCATGTCTTTTTGTTCTTCTCTCATAGAAGCACCCACCCCCAGATGATTTTACAACCTGCTCTTCCACAGCCAGACTTTTACCTTGGACTCCTCGATTGACCCGATTTAAAAAAAATAATAATAATAAAAGGAACTCCAAGCTGCTTGCCCCACGCCACCCACTTCCAGCTCGAAGAAGTCAGAAAGGTCATCGACCCTCTTCCCCAGCAGCATGGAGTTCCTAAGATTAGAGGGAGAAATAAAGCCAGAATTAAGAACAGGTAGTTAGTGTAGAAATAGGGGATCGGGTCAAATCGAGGAAATAAAGACCATGAAACCCATCTGCCTCTGGAAGTTGGAGACTGCCCCTGGGAGAATAAAATGTTAAGGGTCTCCAAAGCTCATTGATTACCAAATTTACCTGCCTTTAAAGACTGTAAGCAAGGAGGTCTATGTGCAGCCCTAGGAGAAAAATGTTGTTTTTATATAGATCACTGTAGGATAATCAAGGATAATATGACAAAAGTCAGAGAATGACTAGCAAACAGAAAGAAAAAACGGGAAGCTAGTCAGAGCTGGTTTAAATTCTGGTTCAATTTTTCCCCTTGGTTAACTACTCTGGTGTCCACTATAGTGAGACCCCTAGTATTGTTGCTACTAGCTGTAACTATAGAGACCCAAGATTGGCTCTCTAAATGTTCTTGGAAAGGGGGGAATGTTGAGAACAGGGTGATATCTGTGCAGCTAGCTGTCTTAATTACCAGGATGCAGGCAGTTGCGACTGCTCCCTCAAAAGCCAATACAGCGCAAACAGGACTGCTGGGCCCCCATGCTTATCGAGGTTGTTAAGAAATATTTGCCTGAGAAATGTGCAGCTGCCTAGAAACCTTATCTATCAAGGGCAGGGGGGCCTAAATGCAACTCATCTCCTGCACAGTTCACCCCTTCCCTCCTCCCTTCTTCCTCTAGGGCCGTTCAGTTCTGGTGGGACCCAATGAGAATCAAATAGATTGGCAGGACCCAACCAGAGGAGGACTAATGTTTAGCTGTTCAAATGTTAACCAATTAAAAAGAACACTGTAAAACTGTTTGCCTTTCCTTATAAAAGCCTGCTGAACAAAGGCTCAGGGCCTCTTAGCATCACCGGGTTACCGTGTGCGCAGAGGACCAGGCTCGAGCTTGCCAATAAATGACTCTTTGTTGCTTACATTGATCGTGGTCTCTGGTGGTCTTTGTGGGGTCTCGAGCCACTGGGCACAACAATACCCGACAGCCCCTATCCCTTGCTGGGAAGAGATTTATTAACCAAAATCGGGGCCCGAATTCATTTTCATCCTGATGGCGCCCAGGTAACAGATGGACAAGGAAAGTTGTTACCTACGCTAACTCTTACTTTGGAGGATGAGTATCGGCTACACCAGCAGCCGCAATCCCCTGATAAAAAACATTAAAGACTGGGTACAGCGGTTCCCAGACGCTTGGGCAGAGACTGGAGGAATTGGGCTAGCTAAACATCGGCCTGCCCTCTATATAGAGACAAAACCAGGAGCTAACCCCGTTAGGGTTAAACAATACCCCATTACCAGGGAGGCACGGACAGGAATAACCCCCCACATCAGGCAACTGCTGAACCAAGGGATACTATGACCTTGCCGGTCGGCATGGAACACCTCCCTGCTTCCAATAGGGAAGCCCAACACAAACGAGTACCACCCAGTACAGGACCTAAGAGAGGTAAACAAAAGGGTGGCGGACATACACCCTACTGTGCCTAATCCGTATACACTTCTGAGTGGGCTTCCTCCTTACAAACAATGGTATACGGTGCTGGATTTGTCTCTAGCTCCAAAAAGCCAAGAGCTATTTGCCTTTGAATGGACGGACATTGATATGGGTATCAATGGACAACTCACCTGGACAAGATTGCCGCAGGGATTCAAAAATTCTCCCACCTTGTTTGATGAAGCTCTACATGAGGACTTGGGTGAGTTTAGGAAAAATCATCCCAACCTAACCTTGTTACAATATATAGATGATCTCCTTGTAGCCGCTGAAAACTGGGATGAATGCATCCGAGGAACAGAAAATTTACTCCAGACACTGGGCAACCTGGGATATCGGGCATCAGCAAAGAAGGCCCAAATATGCAGACCTGAGGTAACATACTTGGGCTATCTCTTAAAGGGAGGAAAACGATGGTTAACTCAAGCCCGAAAAGAAACTGTTCTAAGAATCCCAAAGCCTCAGTCCCCACGTCAAGTAAGGGAATTCCTTGGGTCAGCTGGCTTCTGTCGACTATGGATTCCAGGGTTTGCAGAATTAGCCAAACCACTGTACGAGGCCACAAAAGACAAGCAGCCCTTTAATTGGACAATAGAGGCAGATAAAGCATTTCAACAAATCAAGGATGCCCTCTTGTCAGCCCCGGCCCTGGGACTCCCCGATGTTATTAAACCATTCTTTCTCTATATAGATGAAAGTAAAGGGATAGCAAAAGGAGTCTTGACTCAATACCTAGGCCCCTGGAGGAGACCAGTAGCATACCTGTCAAAAAAACTGGACCCGGTGGCTGCAGGCTGGCCCCCATGCCTATGTATGATAGCTGCCACAGCCCTAATGGTAAAAGATGCTGATAAATTGACTATGGGACAAGAATTACATGTGATTACACCACATGCTATTGAGGGAATCCTGAGACAACCTCCAGATCAATGGCTCAGTAATGCTCGGCTCACACATTATCAGAGCCTATTGCTTAACCCTCCCAGGATTATTTTTCAGGCACCCTCAGCTCTCAATCCTGCTACGCTGCTGCCTGACCCTGACCTGGACACACCTGTACATGACTGCTCAGAAGTCCTAGCCCAGGTTCATGGGCTTAGAGAAGACCTGCAAGATCATCCGCTGCTTGATGCAGATGCAGTGTGGTTCACGGATGGGAGCAGCTTTTTACATCAGGGTCAAAGGTATGTGGGCGTAGCAGTAGTAACTGAGACAGAGGTGATCTGGACTGAGCCCCTACCAATAGGCACCTCTGCCCAGAAGGCAGAATTAATAGCTATGACTAAGGCTCTGACGATGGGAGAAGGCAAAAAATTGACCGTATACACGGACAGCCGTTATGCCTTTGCAACTGCCCATATTCATGGGGCTATTTACAGAGAAAGGGGAATGCTAACAGCAGAAGGGAAATCTATTAAAAACAAGGAAGAAATTGTGTCCCTGATAGACGCCCTTTGGTTACCCAAGAAATTGGCTATCGTACACTGCCCTGGGCATCAAAAACCAACTGATCCAGTATCTAGGGGCAATTGTTTAGTAGATAAGATGGCACGATAGATAGCCCTTCAGAGAGACTTGATTATGGTTGCTCAACTCCCAGACTCTGGCCCACGAACCCTTCCAAAAGACCCAACCTACACAGAAGAGGACTTATCATGGATTCGCCAGCAGCCAAAAGCCCAATGCTTAGACGGATGGTGGAAAGACTCTGAAAGCCGGATAATACTTCCAGAACTGTTGGGACAGAAAGTGTTGTGCAGGCTCCACCAGACCACCCACCTGGGGACAAGAAAATTACAGGACTTGATGCAGCAAGCAGGAATTAGAATTAAAGGTGTGCAGAATAAGATAGAACAGATTGTCAAAAGTTGCAGGGTTTGTAAGTTAACAAATGCAGGATATAGCAAGTGGGAATCAGGAAATAGATTAAGGGGAGATAGGCCGGGGGCATATTGGGAAGTTGATTTCACTGAAGTAAAACCTGGAGAATATGGGTATAAATAGCTATTAGTCTTTGTAGATACTTTTTCAGGATGGGTCGAAGCCTTTCCCACCAAGCGAGAAACAGCGCAAATAGTGGCTAAAAAGATTTTAGAAGACCTCCTGCCAAGGTATGGATTTCCTGTAATGATAGGGTCGGACAATGGGCCAGCGTTTACTTCCCAGGTAAGTCAGGGGCTGGCTACAGTACTTGAGGCAAATTGGAAACTACATTGTGCTTATCGACCCCAAAGCTCAGGACAGGTAGAGAGAATGAACAGAACTTTAAAAGAGACCTTAACTAAATTAACCATGGAGACTGGTGGTAACTTGGTAGCACTCCTTCCCTATGCCCTATATCGGGTGCGTAATTCTCCCTATAAGATGGGACTCACCCCTTATGAAATCATGTTTGGGACCCCACCTCCAATACTCCCTGATCTGACTGAGCAGCTCCTAAAAGAAGAAAATGTAGATGATTTTGAACTTGTATTTTCCCTCCAGGCCCTGCAGAGGGCCCACAGAGAAGTTTGGCCAAAGCTCAGAGGCCTGTAGGAGTCAGGCCCACCTCCTGTTCCTCACAACTTCCACCCGGGGGACTGGGTCCTAGTGAAGTGACACCGACAGAGTAACCTGGAACCTCGGTGGAAGGGCCCCTACATGGTCATTCTGACTACACCCACCGCTCTTAAAGTCGACGGCGTCGCCTCCTGGATTCATCACACCCACGTTAAGCTGACTGAAACCCTTGCTGACATTGTGCTTCCTGCCCTAGATGACTCAACGTGGAGAGTGGACAGGTCCAAAAATAACCCACTAAAGATCAAGCTTTGCCGCCACCGACTGTGATTATGTTCTTACTTTTGCTTTGTTATTTTGCCCTGGCCACAACCGCGGCTGTGGCTCCAGTTTTTGGAGCCACCAACCTCAGCCCACATCAGCCTTATGAAATCACCTGGGAAGTAACCAACCCGGCGGCAAGAGTTCCCAGCCTGACTGTGACTGAATACCACCCTTTATGGACATGGGGGCCTGACCTGCAAGTAGACCTTTGCACTTTAGCAAATGGGGCTTTTTCTGTGGGAACAGGCACTATTAGCGTTAATGAAGAATTACACCTAAGTAAACGGGCCCTTTCAGATACAGTAAGTGGGAGAACAAGGAGATTTAACTGAGTTTATACTCATGGGAGGGAGGAACTCCAGCATCTCCCCTTCTATGTGTGTCCTGGTTATTCTCACCAGAAAGAATGTGGAGGGGAAGAATCTTATTTCTGTGCTAAATGGGGATGTGAAACCACAGGGCAGGCTTATTGGATAAAAGCCTCTCGTGATTTAATTGAAGTCAAGCGAGGTGAAAAAGCCTCATGTAGCAGTAATTGTAACCCCATCTTAATCACCTTCACTGATAAGGGAAGGCGGGACAAACAATGGACAAGAACCCGGTCATGGGGGTTACGCCTCTATGCTGAGGGACCTGATTTAGGGGTTGTGTTCACTGTTCAGATGATTATAAAGCCGTTTACCCAGTCATTAGGGCATAACCAAATTTTATGCCCCCCAGCCCAAAGAATTCCGGTCATCCCCCCTACCCGAGGTGCAAAAATTATTAAATCAGTTACCTCACAACCAACCTCCCACTCCTTAAGTGCCCCCTACTTAAGGATCACACAACCCCACAAACAGTTGATTGTAAATCCAATTCAAACAGAAGTTCATCCCCTTCTGAGTCTTTTGTCTTGGTCCTTCATGGTGCTCAATGCCACCCACCCTAATATGACCCGGTCCTGCTGGCTCTGCTATGACACTGTTCCCCCGTATTATGAGGGAGTAGCAGTACAAGCGCATGTTACTATCTCCACCAGCCTCCAGGACTGCCGTTGGCGATCCAAACAGTCCCTAACCCTAGAGCAAGTGTCCGGGCAAGGGCTCTGTTTAGGAAAAGTGCCCCATGCCAGCCGATCCCTCTGTCACTCGACTTGGGGAATCCAACCTCAGGCAGAAAACTCTTTTATAATACCCCACAATGATACCTGGTGGGCTTGCTCCTCTGACTCACCCCCTGTGTCCACTGGAGTGTGTTAAAACGGTCAAAGGATTACTGTGTTCTAGTCAGATTGGTTCCGTGGCTAATTTACCATGAGCACCAGAGTTTTATGACTATGATTGAACAAGGATGGGGCACGAAACAGAGCCCCATTCGACAAAAACGGGAGCCTATTACTTCTCTAACTCTCAGTCTGCTGCTCCGAGCTAGCCTGGGAGGATTAGGAACTGGAGTAGCATCCTTAGTCACTCAGAGCCAACACTATTCTAATCTATGAGCAGCAATAGATGCGGACATAGAGCGTTTAGAAGATTCAATCTCTCATTTAAAGCAATCTTTAACTTCCCTAGCCGAAGTGGTCTTACAGAATAGAAGAGGTTTAGACTTAATATTTTTACAACAAGGAGGCCTATGTGTTGCCCTAGGGGAAGAATGTTGTTTTTATATAGACCACTCTGGGACAATCAAGGATAATATGGCAAAAGTCAGAGAAGGACTCACAAACAGAAAGAAAGAACGAGAAGCTCATCAGAACTGGTTTGAATCTTGGTTCAATTTTTCCCCTTGGTTAACTACTCTAGTGTCTGCTATAGTGGGACCCCTAATATTGTTGCTACTAGCTGTAACTATAGGACCTTGTATAATCAATAGGTTAATTGCTTTTGTTAAACATAGAATAAATACGGTACAACTAATGGTGCTGAGGGCCCAATATCAGCCCGGGAAGCAGTAAGGGTTAAAACTAGAGAGACCCAAGATTGGCTCTCTAAATGTTCTTGGAAAGGGGGGAATGTAAAGATAGAAAGAGCCCCGCACCTGTGTAAACAAAAGCCTCTTCCCTAATTGCCCTCAAACCCCTCATAAAAGCTGCAAAGAATCTTCACCTCTTATCCGTAAAGGCCAGGCAGCTGACCTTGCCAGTGCCAAAGCAAACTTAAAAGATAATGATAACACTCCTCTCGGAGACTCAGAACTTAAAATAACATCATATATATAATTTTATGTCAGTCAATTAAAAAGAACACTGTAAAACTTTTCGCCTTTCATTATAAATAGGCCTGTTGAACAAAGGCTCGGGGCCTCTTAGCATCACCGGGTTACCGTGTGCGCAGAGGACCAGGCTGGAGCTTGCCAATAAATGACTCTTTGTTGCTTGCATTGATCGTGGTCTCTGGTGGTCTTTGTGGAGTCTCGAGCCGCTGGGCATAACAATCTTCCTACTCAAGTCTTAATTTCTGGGCCCCATTGTTTTCTAAATTTAAACTTATAATATATGACTTATTGGGCTTTTCCATATACGTTACTGAGGTATAATTGATTTATAAAAACTTGTATGCAGTTAGGTTGTGCCCTAAGGAACCTTCAGCACTTCCAGGATAATAAATGTATCCATTTCCCCCAGAAGTTCCTTGCTTCCTCTTTATTACCTCCTTGTTTGCAAGAAATTGCTGCTGTACCTTTTCTCACTATAAAATTTTAATGCATTATATAATCATATATTTTTCATGTTCTTGTCTATCTTCTAGTAGAATTTTGACTTTCACAACTTCTGTGTATTGTTTTCTTTCTTTTTAGTACCGATTATGCCTTTGTGTATATTTAATTTGTTTATCCATTCACTTATTCACCTTTGCTGTACATACAGAATATACATGCAGAACTGTATTTGAATTACTCTTGGTTGATGCCTAGGAGTGGAATATGTCGACCATGATGTAGGTGTACACTTTAAGAATCTGCCAAACTCTTTCCAAAGAGATAACCACATTACGTTCCCAACAGTGAAGCCAGAATTGGGGACAGGCAGTTAGTGTAGAAATAGGGAATCGGGTCAGATCTGGGAAGTGGAGGCCATAAAACCATCTGCCTCTGGAAGTTGGAGACTGCTGTGGGAGAATGGAATGTCAAGGACCTGCAGGACCCATTGATAACCAAATTTACCTGCCCTTGTCCGAGACTAAAGGCAGGAAGATGCTGATTAATGCCCCCTGGACCCTTACCTGCCTGAATCACTTTGGCCCTCCCCCTGTCCCATCCGCTTCTCACTTTTTCACTTCTCACCTGCAAAACCAGGCCTAATCCTGTAGGCAGGAAGGAAAGAGATAAGGGGGAGAGAATGGGAGAATAAAACCCATAAAAAGGACAGGATTTGCTCATCCCATGGATTCCGTCTTTGGGTCCCCTTCTTCCCCCCTGGAGAAGTCTGCTTTTACTTTTCTTTAATAAAGCTGCATTTTCCACTCTACATTTGCCTCTGTGTGCTTCTCTGGCATTATACTTCAACACCTGAGGAAGCAGGACTCCTCACCGGTAAAGAGCGGTATCAACAGCGTGTACAAAGTTACAACTGTTCCATGTTTTCATCAGTCCATATTCATGGTCAGTCCTTTCATTTATTGTTAATATTTTTTTCTTGTACTGGGAATTGAGCTCAGGGTCTTAAGCACACTAGATAAATGTTGTAACTCTGAGGTACATCCAGTTCTACTTTTCTTTAGTACTTTGTGTTTTACATAAGAAGTCAGCCAAAATTCAGGTCGTGATGATTCTTATCTCTTATTTTAGAAGGTTTTATGTTTTTAACACTTACATTGATATCTATGATCATTCACACTTAATTGCTCATAGTGCATGAGGCAGAGCTTCAAATTATTATTTATTTATTTATTTATTTATTTATTTATTTTACATATAGTCACAAAGTTTTTCCTACACCATTTCTGGAAAATATTCTCCACTGACTTGGCATGTTTATCAAAGCTTGCTTCACCACTTAGGTATGAATCTGCTTGTGTCCTTTGCTATCTTCACTTGATCTCATTTTCCTTACACTCATTGATGTTTGCTGAGCTCTGCAATAAGCTTGCTGTTCCTCCAACTTCTTTCTTCTGGTTTGACTCTTCTATACTCTTCATTCTTTTACTCCATTTTAGATTCAGCTTTTCCACAAGACTTGCTGGGGTTATGTTTACAGATACAATAATTTAATAACTCAGTGTAAGGAATAATTGAGATATTAAAAAATATTGAATCTTTTCATATATGACCATGGCATATCACTCAATTTACTTAACGTCATTTGAATTTCTCTTAGCATTGTTTTATGTGCCTAGTTTTCCAGGTATAGGTCTTGAATTAATTTTTAATAACTTAGTTTTATTATTTTTTAATGTATATTGTGCTTGGGATCCAACCCATTAATTCATATATGCTAACGAAGCACTCCAAAACCCAGCCATTGAGTAATATTTGTCAAATTTTTTTTTATTTCTTTTTTTTTTTTTTTTGGCATGGAATAGGACAGGAAGATAGCGAGCAAGCAGTATGTTTTTTTTATAATAGCAAAGGTAATAAAGTAACAGATTCCTCTGAAGAGAAGGGGCCCCAGAGCCATATCCTGGACTCCTATAGGAAAGTACTGACTTCTTCTTTTCAAATGTTTTGGGCCCTCCTCCTTTTTCTATCTGCTCTGACTTTGGGCTCTTGCTTATTTAGTGCTGCTTTCTATTCCCATGCCCACATATCTGTTTTAGTCTTTCTGTTGGGCCTCTGCTCATGTCCATGGGCACATTTGTTAGCTAGATATTTGACCTTATTTACAGGCACTCTTTGTTCTCTTACCATCTGCCATGCCTTTGGCTTTCTCCTTTGCCATCCTGTTCTTATTGCCCACACCATTCTAAATCTCCCACAGGTTTTTATATTAATGTTTCTTTGATGGGTTGTGAAACTTATTCATAAGTACTCACACTTTTTGATATCTGTTGTAAATGGTGGCATATTAAAGTTCAATTTCTGCTGAGTGCAAAGAGCCACGCCTGCATTCCCAGCTACTCAGGAGGATGATAACATAAGTAAAAGCCAGTGTGAAAATTTTAAAATAAATTAAAGGTGACCAGGTTTGTGATTTGATCCTCAGAGCAACCAAAAATATCATTTTTGATATTTCTTGTTAAAATATAGAAGTGCAATTGATTTAAAATAATTTTTGCAGTGACATTAATTTTCAATTCTTTATAACTTGTATTTGCAGAATTTGTCCATTTAATTGTTTTAAACTTTAATCACTAAAAATATCTAATTATTAAAGAATATTTTGGAAATACAAATAAAATGAAAGAATAAAGTTACACTATTATATTTTTATTTTTAAAATATATTTTTCTTGGACTTAAAAATCCAATATTTTCAATCATTTGATAACCATATTATTTGTTTTTTAAAAAATACTTTATTTAGGAGCAGGTGAAAATTCATGTGCAATTATAAGAAATAAATCAGAAATGTATACTTCACTCTATTTCTAATGGTAAACCATTTGAATACTGGCACAATTAGTAAGTTGGACTCTGTGCTCCAGTTTAAACCTAGTCAGATTCACCAGGGTTACATGTACTGGCATGTGTGCATGCTTCTGTAGCTATTTCATATATGACTCTTCAAATGCAAATGATCATTCAAGATTCAGATTTATATCACATGCATCCCTTGCAAAGACTTTTGTGTAAATTGGTATTATTTCCTCCTTAAATTATTTGTAAAATCTGTAATGCCAGGTATTCAACAATGTGTGTTAATGAATTATACATTGTGTAAATTTTGTGGATTGGCTCTTTTTTGCCCAGCAGCATTCTCCAAGCCGGTTGCTGTGTTTGTCAGTAGGTTCTTCCATGTTATTGCTCAGTTATATTCTGTGGCAAGGACAAGCAGCCCTTCATTAGCCACCATCAAGTTTGTGAGAATATTTTCAGTTTGGTGGGTGCTTATAAATCCAGTTGTGGCATATTTATATCAGAATATTTGTGGAACTGTTTCCATTTCCTTGGGATGGATGCCAAGGTGAGCCACTGCTGGGACCTATGCATAGTTAAGAAAGTGTCAAAGTATTTTTAAATGTGTTGTCTAATTTTACATTCCCACCAACAATATGAAAAAGGATTCAGTTTCTCTGCCTTTTTACCAGAATTTTTTTTTATTTTATTCTGATGGATATGGGTTAGTTTCTCACTGAGGTTTTATTTCTATGTTTGAAGTGGCTAATGAAAAATTTTCATGTCTTTACTTGCGGTACTGGGGATCAAACTCAGGGCCTGGTGCTTGTGAGGCAAGCACTCTACCAGCTGAGCTATCTCCCCAGTCCATGTCTTTACTTTTCCTCTTCATTTCTTGAATGAATACAGTTGATATTTCTCTAGATCTTGTATTCCACGGTCACATTAAAGTGATTTTTCTCCTTGTAGGAGCTTTTTAGTATAATATTCTACAAAGACAATTGTGTTGATGCTGGCCATAGCTTTCTTTTCCTTCAGAAAAGAAGGAACATGATAAAACTTTCAGAACTTCCTTTTATTTTCAGTGTGATGGGTCTTCATTGTGAGTGGTATCAAATTGTGTCCAGTGCTTTGTTTTGCATCTATTAGAAAATTATTGATTTTAAAAGACTGATCCATTTTTACATTCCTAGGAAAATTCTCACTTGGTCATGATGTCTTGTCCATATTTTACATTGCCAAGATCAATTTGTTAAATTTTTTAGAGGTTTTGCGCATGTCTTCTTGAGGTATGTTGGTCTATAGTTAAGAAAACCTGAGCACATTGGTGCACATCTATAATCTCAGGTTCCCTGGAGGCTAAGAACAGGATGATTGCAAGTTCAAGACTGAACTCAGCAATTTAGTGAGAACTTCTCTCAAATTAAAAACTGCTAGGGATGAGGCTAAATGGTACAGCACATACCTACCATGTGTCATGCACTGGGTTTAATTTGCACTCCAATAAAAAATAGTTTGTTATCTTCACCAGTAAACCCACGTGAGCCTAGACTTATTGGAAATATTTCAGTTAATTCAAATTCTTGAACAGATACAGAGCTGTTCAGGTTATCTCTTTCTCATGTAAGGTTTTATACTTCTAGTCTTTCAGTGCCTATTTTATCAAAGTTGCTGAATTTGTAAGCCTAAAGTTGTTTGTAATCTTTTTTTTAATTTCTGTACTCTATACATTCATAGGCTGTCTAGTGATAGTACGGTTGCACTTTCTAAATATATTCCCTTGTGATAGAGCATATAGTTTGTATAATTAGAATCCTTTTTTAATTTTATTGAGAGTTTTGTGGATTAGACTAAGGTTTTGTCATGGAAGTGTTCTTCCTTATACCCAGGAAACCAGTAAATTTTGTCCTGTTGTTTCAGTGGAATGTTCCATAAATTAAATTAGGTCAAGTTTTAAATGTTAAAATCTGTAGCCTTACAAATTTTCTCTTTCCTTTTTAATTGAGTGAATTGTTGAGATCTCAAAAAATAATTGTGTTATTTTTTATCTTTTTTCTTTCTTTCTTTTTTTTTTTTTTTGGCATGGGGGATTAAATTGAACCACATTTCCAGCCCAATTTTGCATTTTATTTAGAGACAGGATCTCACTGAGTTGCTTAGCACATTGCCATTGCTGAGGCTGGCTTTGAGTCATGATCCTACTGCCTCATCCTCCCAAGCTACTGAGATTATAGGTTTCCTCTTTATTTTACCATTTATTTCTTCATGTATTTGGCAGTCTTTAGGAGTGCAATGTTTAAGATCATTTTGTGCTCTTGTGGATTGACACCTTTCTCTTTAAATAACCTTCTTTATTCCTGATATTATGGTATCTACCTAGAAGTCTTTTTTGTCTCATAAAAAGGTATTAAGAGAAGCATACCTAGTAATAGGACTGAGTGACATCATCATATACCACCTGACCTGATACATGGGTAGGTACCTATTATATAGTCACTTAGTGCATGGGACAGCTCTGACATTGAGCACATTCTCTATATTTAGGGATGGTCCCAGCACCCTCATGTGTTCACATCCTATCCTCCAGATCACTCTTTCAGTGGTGTTGCTTCCCAGCTAATAGATGATGAAATATTCAGGGTGGACCTTCCTTGCCTATTGATCCCAGAGTCTGACTTCAAAGTTCTGTTGCTCACTTTGGCCTATTAACAGTGCTTTGTCTGAGGTGGTGAGCTGTGGGTTCATGATGTCTTTCCTTGGTTGAAGTAAATATTTTTTTTCAGAAGGGAAGTCTCAGATGCATGCCTAATGCTTGTTTCTCTTCTCTGCTGAAAGTCTCATTTTGGCTCACCTTGGTCATCAGTAAGGAGAAGCCAATTAATTGACTCAAAGGATGTCTGGCTGACCTTTGCATTTGACTTTTGGTAGCCAACTGTGCCCTTTCTCATAAATATTATCTGCAGTGTTCCTGGAATTTTCCCACATTTACTGGAAAAGGGGCTATTTCTGTGGAGTGGCTGAGCTGTCCTCCTTCCAATGAAGCCAGAAAAAATCCTTTTGTGGCCTTTCTGTCACTATAGATTTGCACAGGGTTTTATATTATTGTCATCACTTAGAATGTCAGTGTTCATGATTCACAGGACCATTGAAACTTGTGGGCTGGGTGGAATGTCCCCATGCATACACACAGGACTAAGCTTAAGTGGGGTGTGTCTCTGTCCAAGGTCTCTCATATAGGAAGAACAGGACCAAAGTAGGACCCAGGTGTTCTGAGAACACATTCATTACTTGGACCTGCTCACTCCTGCTTTACTTGGGATCATAGAATAGTCAATGTTTCCAGCATGGCCTGCATCAATCCTTCTGTAGGACTGCTGTTTCCTGAGCTGCTTCTAAGTTTGCTTAATTTTTTATCCAGCAAACTTTTAAACATTCATGAAAGCATGGTGAAATACAGTTCCATGTATAGTAGTGTTCAGTACTTCTGGATAGGATGCTTAACAGTTTAAACATATAATTCTAAAGCATGAGAGACCTTCATTTTTTGCATTTCACTAACTACTGTACCTTTCTGTTTAATAGTTTGCTTGAATCAAAGTCGAGATAAATGCCACACACTGTCATTTGTTGAGCAATATCTTTGTTTATTCCTCTCTTTCCCCTTCTTATTTATTTATTTTGGCACAAGGAATTGACCCTAGGTGTTCTTAACCACTGAGTCACATCTGCAGCACATTTTACTGTTTGAGACAGGGACTTGCTAATTTTCTCAGGGCCTTATTAAGTTTCTAAGTCTCACTTTTTTTTTTTTTTTCTTGGTTTTGGTTTTGGTTTTCCTAAGTGATATAATCATATTAATATTTTTACAGGGGAAAAACTGGGTGTTATCAGTCTCACAATTCTTCTAAAACTACTAATCCTGTGCTGCTCTTCTCCTAGAGGTAAGTCTCAAAAGGTGGGGACAGAAATTTCTTTACAGTAATAACATTAACTGGTCACTTTTGTTTGCAAAGCAGGCCTTGGGAGCTGGCCTTGGTGGGACACATAATTTCTGCTCTCCCCAGATGCTTTCCACAGGGCATCCTCTTCTACCCTGGACACAGGTCAGCACCAAGACTGGACCATTGGTGTTCCCATCCCTGGTGCCAGTGACTTCTTGTAACTGGGCTCACTGTTTCTCATGCCAGGAACCAACTACACATGCCTTTCCTTCTCTGCCTGGATATTATCCTTGCTCCTTCTGGAAACTTCTGTGGTGACAAGCTGAGCTCTTGCCACATCACTGTGGCAAGGCCCAGGCCATTGTCCTTCACTTCTTAGCAGGTGCTTCCTATATCATATCTTCTCAAGGATATCAGTTTTTTATACTTATGAGTGAATTTTACTAGGAGAGTAGGATACAAAATGAGTACATCGGTAAAATATATGTCTCAGGAGTAATCCAGCAAAGTCAGGACCAGACCGGTGACCATTTCCCCTTCTGTGGCACCCAGGACAGGCTTCTGTCTAGCAGGAATCTCTGGACATGTGCAGATCATCCATACCCAGAGAAAACAGGCCACGTGTCTTGTTCTGAGGCACTTACTGAGAGGCAGTCACATAGAGGCATCATGCTACATGACACTCTGGGCTGCTAAAACTTAGGCTCCCAATGATGAAGTCAGATGCACATCAAGCAAGCTGATATATGTGCATAGTGTTCCTGACAAGCTGCAATGACCCAGCTCATTAGTCATGTGGACAAGACATGACCATCAACCATGACTATCAGACCACTCTGAGGACCACATTCCCAGTGGTGGGCCAAAGTTCAATGCAGGTTCCAGGTTCCCTTGAAGACATGCTGGGACTGTACAGCGAGACCTACTCAGGGAGCACTTTCCTTATGCTCCACATGTGATATGTAATACTCAACAGAGCCCATTAGATTGGGAACTTAGTGTGTAAACTCTGACACAGAACAAAACCACATCCAGTCATTGCTGAACTGAGATGTGATCTATGGTGGGCTTATGCTCACCTATGTTGTGCTTCCCGATCACTACCAGCTAATGGGGTGCTGAGTATTTACAGAGCACACATCCACTGGTGTGAGCAAGCCCTTGCTACCCATGCTGGGCCTCTTACCTAGTGGTAAAGCCTGGTGAGTGCAGACAGCCTCTGCAGCCTGCCAAGGGCAGTGGTTTACCCATGAGATCCTCTGCCTATGCAAGCACCAAACAGTCCATGAAGAAAACCATTGGCAGTTAGGGTGCCATTGGCAAGGAAAGTAGTGGCTTTATCTTTACTGAAGTTTATTTAATATAATTTGAAATGGTACATAAAAGGATTTGAATAGCCCTTCATGTTTGACCAAGATGTGACCTCTAAGTCAGGATGAGAGGCTGAGAAAAGCCATCACTTGGCAGGTGGCACCGGCCTGTAGTTCTTGAGTCCAGGAAGGATGAGGCAGGAGGATGAAAGTTTGAGGGTAGCCTCTGCAACTTAAAGAATTTGTCTCAAAATAAAATAAAAATAGTGCTATCATTCAGCTGTAAAGATCTCTGAGTTCACTTTTCAGTACAAATTACTTAGCTAAACAAATTAATGATAAATCCAGGAAAGAATCTTCTGGAGCTGAATTGGTGGCAGTGCTGCCAAACAGGATGCTGAACCCACAGGTGGGTACAGGATTCCAGTGGGCCCAGGAGGGCCTCAGAGACCTGTGACAGTAGAGGCAGGGAGCACAGACCTTGGACAGGCCTTGTGGAATCAGGCCCACTTGAGAAGCCTTACAAGAACCTAGTAATGTAAAGGGATTCTCAGGCTGGAAGGCAAAGGCATCCTGAAGCCCTGGATGCTATCAAAAGGCCAGACACTTAGTGTCTCCAGAGTGTGGTCTTCCACTAGGGATGCCCCTGGGCACCAGAGGGTCAGGAGTAAATGAGATTGGGACAGGAGGAATCATTAAGTGACCAAGTAGTTTTTCATGGCTGTAGACCTGGATGCTGGTCAGGAAGATGTCCCTGGGAGCCAGAGGGACAAGCACAGAAGAGCAGAGCTGTTCATCAGGTCTAGAGGAAGAGCACTGGAGAGTGATAAGGTGTGGGTAGCCTCTGGACCATGGAGACATAGAAGAATAGGCTAAAAGCAGGCTGTCCAAAACCCAGCTCCAGATGGATCCGCAAAAAGATTTCTAAGAACTAAACAGAGGAAGTTTAGTTCTAAACTAAAGTTTAGTTTCTGAGAAGTTCTAAACAGAACTGCAGTCATTTTTATTCTCTACGTTCAACAGACAGCAAGAGGTGTGCATTTGGGACTGATTTTTCAGCATATTCTCTGTCCATCAGAAAGGCAACCCCCCACAGCTCCCTCCTCTAGGCCCCAGAAAGGGAAGGAAAAGAAGGAGGGTGTATGGTCCATTATGGCTGTTGGGGCTTAAAGGCAGCATGCTGTGTTTTGGGTGTGGTTTGCATGTGCAGCAGGGTTCATTGTGAGTGAAGGCTTGTTTTACAGGGTGGCAGCAGGTGGAGGTGGGACATCTTTGAAGCTTGGCCTAGTGGCTAGTCACTGGGTCAGTGCAGCCACCCCAGGAAGGGGATGCTCTGGGACTCTGTGTGGTGCTGGTGGTCTTCTGGCTGCTGTGTCCAAAATGCCTGAGAAAAATGTACAGGAGTACAGGGTTATTTGTTTTTGGTTTTTAGAGTTTCAGTCCACAGTTGACCAATACCATTGCTCTGGGCCCAAGTTTAGAACATGATAGCAGAATTACATGGTCTAAGAAAGCAAAGCCCAACAGACAGGAGGTCAGGAGAGGGGGAGTGGCAGGCCAAGGGAGGAGCTATAATCCACAAAGTCTTGGATCCTGTGACCTACTCCCTCCAACCATACCCCTGCTTATAGTGATCACCTAACTTTTCATTCACTTATTAATTCATCAAATGGATTAATGTCCTGACTAGGTCAGAGCTCCCATGACCTCATCAGTTCACCCCTGAAGGTCCTGCACTATCCCACATGTGAGCTTGGTGGACAAAGCAGGTCCACACCATGCTGGTCACTTTCCACCCATAGATACTACAGGCCCCTGGGCCACAGATCTCCTCATCCAGGCATTATTGAGGGGTGCATTCAATATCTCTTCTCCTCTGCACACCTGTTCTCTGGTCCCCAAACCTGTGGTACTCTGAGTCTTCCACCTTGATACACCTTAATAGGTATCATTGACTGTTTTCTTTCCCACCCTGGTCCCCATTTCTCTTTCTACTGGAGCCTAAATACAGAGAGCTCCACCACTAAGTTCTTTCTATTTTTCCTTTTGAGATAGGGCCTTGCTAAGTTGCTGAGACTGGCCTGGAACTGGCGATCCTCCTGCCTCAGCCTCCAGTGTCCCTGTGCCTTAGCACCTGGCTTTTCTTAGCAAAGGTCTGTGTGTGGCAATGTGGATTTACCCAGCATGCACTTCATATCTCCTTGAGTTCCTCCCCTCCACTCAGCTCCAAATCCACCTCCATGTTTCACATGTTTGTAAAGACAGACCACACCCAGTGCCAGATATCTTAGTTCTTTCAGGATTCCTCCACAAATCCCACACCAGGAAGCTCATAAACAACAGAAGTTTATGCCCTGGGTTCTGGAGACTGGAGTCTAAGACCAAGGATCAGCAAATTGGGAGTCTGTTCTCTGCACTGTGCCTCACCTGTGGTTGGGGCAGGGAGCTCACTGGACCTGAGTATGAGGCATGCAGGAAGTTTCCATGCTTCTTACCTAGTACCTCCCAAAGGCCCTCCTGATAACATTGCATTGAGGTTGAGGCATCAACATGAATTTGGAGCATTGCACATTCAGAATGTAAGAGGACGGAGAAGGGGTTCAATCACGGTGGTCCCTCCTCATGCCTGGTTCAACTGCATTGTGCTGCCAATTCTGTCTGGGCAAAGGGTTATCCGATCATTTGATCCAGCTGGAGACCAGTCCCTGACAGCACACCCATAGATTGAAAGCACCCAGAAAATCACTTCAGAGGTGGGAACTCACACAAGTAATTTTATTAAGCAGACAACCAGAATTTCTACCCTGAAGAGAGAGAGAGAGAGAGAGAGAGAGAGAGAGAGAGAGAGAGAGAGAGAGAGAGAGAGAGAGAGAGAATGGCTGGGAAGTATTCCTGATTAGTGGAATTTTGTAGGCTAATTACAATCTGAACAAAGACTGATGAGAAACTTTGTGGGCTAATGATCTAGGTTGTAAAATGGTTTCTTGGGGAGCAGAATAGTGGCACCAGCAACATGGGAGGGAGAGATGGCTGCAGCCATGTTAACCCATTGTCTCTTCATTGACCACACCTAAACCTCTGCACTTGCACACCCTGCTTTAGGAGGCCACCTGTGCCCTGTTGAGGTCCAGAGGAAAGTGTACCAGAGGTCCATTTGTTGAAGTTGGCCCCCATTTTGTGGTGCTGTTGTTACAGGTAGAAACATTAGAAGGCAGGGCCTGGTGAGTGGAGAACCTGACCCTGCATTGTTTGCATATCAGCTTCCATGAGGGGCACAGGCCTCCTCTACCACACTCTCCTACCATGTTGTACTGTGCTGCCATAGGCCAGAGCAGCAGGGTTAGATAACCATGAAGTGAAACCTCTGAAACCTTTTCTCCTGGTGAGTTGTTCACCTCAGGTATTTTGTCACAGCAACAGAAACCGGACTCTCATGCCTTTAACCTGCAATAGGCTGAACCCTAGGTAGTCCATTAATGACCTTAACTCAGGAAAATGCAAGGACCAGAATGAGAGAACTTGGAGGCCTCCTGCTGCAGGTCTTGATGCAGGAGCCTCAACAGTGTGTGTGCTCTGAGGGGTGCTGGGCACAGGATGGGGAGCCAGATTCCAAGGCAGTCTTCTAACAGATGGCTATGAGCCTTTCTTGTCCTGGTTTAATTCTCATTTAAGGCTAAAACTCTTCTTTCCCTTCTTTTGTGGAAGGTGTTTCTGGGCTTGCATGAGAATTTGCTTTAACTCTATTTCCCAGGAGAGCTCTTTACTGCCAGTTTTGAGTAGGGCTTGGAAGGGAGCTAGCTTACTACCCACCTCCCAGACTATTTCAGACTCCTTCTCCTGCCTGGATCCTGTGCCTCAGGTCTCCAAATCCCAGACTCCTTCAGAACACTGCACACATGCCTGACCCTCATGTATCCCATCCCCACATCCCAGACCTGCTTTTTCTTTCCCTGTGCCCACCTTCAGCTGAGATTGGAGCCCTGCCATGGAAATTCACCCATGTCTGAGTACTTCTCCCCAAGCACTGCCCACATCCTCCTGGAGACCCCAAAGTCCTGGGGCTGTGACTCACTCTGGAAGGAAAAGGAAAGAAAGGAAGTGGCAGCCTTAGAGTGCCTGGGATATTCCCAGGTTTTCTGCCAATCTTGACTGAGCTAGATATTTTTTTCCAAAAACCTCTTCCTTCTTCCCACAGAAATTGCCATGCCTATTTCTTAGAAGCCTCTCCCTGCAACCTGGGTCAGGGCCTCCCATAAAAAGGGAGAGAGGGTGCTGCCAGGGACTCTGATCTCACGGGGCTGGGAACAGCACTCCCCATGCACACTGCCTGTCTTGGTAACATGGAAAAGATCCAGAGGCTGCCAGCCTCCCCTCCCTTTCACCACCCACCCTGGGCATTTGGTTAGATACTGGCAGAACCCTTGCTTTTCCTTCCCCTTCCAGGCCTGGTCTTCTGGCCCAGGGTGGGAGGGGAGGCAGTAAGAAACTAGGGTGGGTGAGGCTCCGAGACTTCAGAGCCCAGAAGAGCAATTCTGGATTGGAGGGTGGCCAGGTATGCACACTGCACCACCAGGTTGCAGGCCCCCAGGACCCTTTATGCCAACATGGACATCAACATGGTTGCTCACTGCTCATGGGCACCCTCATACACTCTGTCCTCATGAAAACTGTGTATGCACACCCCAAATACACTCCCAAACACACAAACTCTCCATTTGCACACTCAACATACACACCCTTCATGGACATTCACTCCTCATGCACTGTCCACATGGACACTCAATCCTCATACTCATGCACACCCCACATGCACATTTTCTCATCCATTGTCCACAGACACACTCACTCATCTTGTACAACACACATGAACACTTACTTCTCACACACACTCCACATGGACTCTCACTCCATATGCACATTCCACATGGACACACAACTCCTCAGTACTCTCTGCATACACACTCACTCCTCAGGAACACTCCACATGCACACACACTCATGCACACACCGAACGCATACTCATTCCTCATGCACACTCACTCCTCATGCAACTTTCATATGCACAATCACTCCTCATGGAAACTCCACATACACAGTCACTCCTGATGCAAAATTCACATGCAACTCCTTATATATATTCCATTTGCACTCATGCCTCATGAACACTGTACATGCACACTCACTCCACATGTGCACTCTACATGGACACTCAACTCCTCAGCACTCTCTGCATACACACTCGATCCTTATGCACACTCCACATGGCCACCCACTCCTCACACAGTCTCCATGTTTACACTAATGCACTCTCCACATGCACACACACTCCCCATGCACCCCACATGCATATACCCACTCCACAAGTGTACCCACCATCTGCACAGCGTCACCACAGTAATTATGCACACAGCATACCAACATTGCCTGAACATCTATGTGCTTGGAGGCTTCCAGGTCACGTGTGACCCACTGCTGGGCCCAGAAGTAAGCTAGACCTCCTCCTGCCCTACAGAATGGGGCTTTGTGTGAACTAGGTAGCACTGGTGCCTGGTTGTGCATAGGTACAAATGTTACAGATGCTGGAATCCAGAGAGAATGGAGTTTATTACAACTCAAGTCTACCCACATTCCTGATAAGGTGCCTGAATATCTGGTGGCCCGAGACCCTTCAGATAAGTGTGCAAGAGCATACAGTGTGTTCCATGGGTAGGGGGAATCTAAAACTGTGGGAGTATTTGGGGAGAATTTTGGATTTCTGAATGCCAGAGCAGGGGTAGCAGTGCAGGCCCAGTGCTGCTGGACAGGGACCAAGGCATGTAGGCCCCTCAGGTGGAACCACAGCCAGACCATAGCCTCTCTCACCCTTGAGGGGTCATGGAGGAGTGACCCTGCTGAGCTTCTGACACAGTCCCAATTAAAAAATGTCATAGTACAAGTTTTTATTAAATTTTAAACACTTTCCTGAAGACTTCCTGGGCTTGCACATTCTCTGAATATTTGATCTGGCTTAAAACTGATTGAAAAGTGAACTCCATTGCAATTAATACTTTCCATGTGTTCTTTACTAGAATATTAAGGATGTGTCAATTTTTCAAACCTCTTATTCCTGAGTTCAACGGGTTTAGTTTTGTCTTTAGTATGTGTGTGTTTGTGTGAATTTTCTTTTGGTCTTGCACCAATTACTCTTGTTTTGACTATCTGGAGCTTCTAGTCCACTGTTTTTTGTGTTTTCAGATGTCTTTTTATTTAAGGGTTAGATCTTAAATACACTGGAAGAAATGAGACCACATTTGAAGTGATCTAAGTAGGGAGAATATACAACATTCATGATAAAAGAGGATTTTCCCACTTGCAGAATGAGTGGCTACCTGAACCTTGATTTCATTGTTTACCATGGCTGACAGATCCTACTCCTAACATTGCCAAATGCAGAGGCCCTTCACATGTCTGAGTCATAATATAAAAATTCATGCCTAATTTTAAATCAAGTATGACAGTCTTTTTCATAACTATCTGTATGTCTTTTTTAATTCTGTCTTTGAGAATATAGTAACTGATATAAGCCCTAAAAACTTTATTTTCTATCAGTTTTATGCATGTGTGTACATACCTCTATATTGTATGTTGATTTATATGTCGTGCATCACTATATCATGTACATGGGGCCAAAATTGACATATTAATGAAAAAGCACTTGAAAACTTATAACAAAATGGATCCAAATGACTTTCAGTTCACTTGGCTAAATTTAGTTAGATAACATTTTTCATGTCTTTAAATTAACTAAAACTCTTATTTTGCTTGGTGATCAAAATATATAGTATTGGTTTCTATAAAATCATTAATATATGTCTATTGTTTCTAGGAATTTTTTAAAGAAGGAAAGGGTAACTTCAAGTGTTAAGTAGTTGTGTGATATCTTAGTTTTCCTTGATAGCATACAAAAATTCATTGGTAATTTAAATTTAACAAAAGTGGAATAAATATTTATAAATATATTTCTTAAAGAGACATCCGATTAATTTGCAACTGCTGCATATGAATTCAAGTATTCTTGGCTCCTTAAGTTGTATAAGACAACGTGTTTTGTGCTTTTGTAAATTGTTGGTATATTGAAAAACAATTTAAGATTGTTTGGTTTGTGGATTTGGGTCTTCAATAAAAACAAAATGACTAAAAAATTCTGATTACATATGTTTTTCTATATGCAAAATATTTATCTTTTAATTAAAGTATAATAAAGGACCTTACTTCATTGAAGAAAATGTAATTCATCTAAATTCAGAAAGTTTATATAGCTTTACTCAGAATGTAAATTTTAAAAGAAGAACAACATCAAAAAATGGCAATACAAGAACATTATAGGTATGAAAATGTATTTTGTTTTAAAAATTAAAATGTATGTTTTTTAAAAGAGAAAGTATATGCATTGTAGTATAATGTTTTTGACAAAAGAGCCAGGATAAAAAGAAAGATAAAACTAAGGCTGTAAATATTATGTATTTGTTACTGAAAGCTGGAACTTTGTCACTCATGCCAGCACAATAATGATGACATGGTTATGAGAAAAAGAAAAATATATTTTATTGCTCTTCTATTTGCTATATAGTTCAGTGAGAATGCACAGGTCATGGAATATATTAAAATTATAGATGGAATGCAGGCTACTTAGATTCTATTTATAGCAAATATATATCCATATCCATATATATTTAAGAGAGACAATATATCACAGCTTCTCTAGTTACACCCTATCTATGTTTACAATGAAGTCAATTCCTATCAGAAGATTAATGCAGTGATTAAATTAACAATCTGATGAATTAACATTTTACCTAAATATGTAGCATTTCTCACACATGAGATTTTGGAGGACATCCTGTATTCAATCATAAAACTGGTGTATGTTCTCTCACTAGTACAGCATATATGACCTACCAATTTTTTGTTGTTGTTGTTCTTATTTGGTATTGAACTCAGTGACACTCTAACAATGAGCTATAGTCCAAGCAGTATGTTGTGTTTTATTTAGAAACAGGGTCTCACTGAGTTGCTTAGCACCTAACCATTGCTGAAGCTAGCTTTAAATATTTGATTCTTCTGCATTAATCACCAAAGTCATGGCACCTGGCTGGCATTGATAACATCTAAAAATGAAAAAATATCTGTGACCCATGTGGCTTCTATGACCTCTAATATTCTGAGTAACTTGACATGTCTCAATAGTTTTATGCATAGACATTATGATCTGAGTATTCTAAAGGACATGAGTAGTTTTATTAGACTACATCCACCATAGTGTAATATTTTATCTATGACAATTTTTGCATTATTAAATGAGATTTTGGTGGACACCTAATATATTAAGAATAACATTGCATTTCAGAACCCAAAACTACATTAGTCCACTTGGTGATATTGCACACCCCTATGAGGATCATGACTTCAAAAAAGCCTCAGCAATAGTGAGGTACTGAGTAATTTGGTGGAACCCTGTCTTTAAATGAATACAAAATACAGATGGGGATGTGGCTCAGTGGTTGATTGTCTCCGAGTTCAAACCCTGGTGGCCTGCCAAAATACATGTATGCCATTTCTAACAGTCTTTATATTTTTAAGTGTTTCATCACTGCCAAAAGACCAAGTCTGAAGGCTCCTCTGAGACTCAGGGAAAATATTTAGGATGAACTCCTCTAAAAATCAAATTTTCTATGTAACCTATGTATAAAGAAACAGAATATACATTTTCATGTGAAGAAATAGGTGTATAGAAGATGAGATAGGAACAAAGCAAATTCAGGCTAAGAAATAAATGCTGTTGCTTCTCATTCAGTATCTGAGTCCACAGGGATCTCAACTCTGATACACTTTGCCAGGTCTCCCAATCCTTCCTTTGAGATATCACTGGAAATTTCTGTAACTTCCTACTCCAGCATTCTCCATTCCTGCTAATCCACCATCACTAGGTTGCTGTCAAAGTCTGTGTCTTCTCTAGCATTGGCCAAGTCTCCTGGGATCACAGCTGTAGCATTCTCTGAGTGCCTGTGTGACTAAGCACAGTGAGGTATTGGAAACATAAAGGGACACTACAAGTCTATAGGGGGGAAATGAAATGCTCAATTTCATCCTGCTAAAAAGGAAGATACATGAATAGCATAAAAAAAGGGAAAGAAGTATCCCAAATAAATCTACATACTATACCAATATAATCCAGTGAGAGCAGGAAAATGTCAGAAAGGGAATTCAGAATGTACATAATTAAAATAATCTGAGAAGCAAAGGATGAGGTAAGAAAGCAAATGCAGGCAATGAATGATCACAACAATAAAAAGTTAAAATAGCAAATAGGAAGCAAAAGAGAGAGTTCAAAAAAAAAACCAGAAATCAACGAAATGAAGAAAACAATAAATCAAATTAAAAATTCAATAGAAAGCATAACCAACAGACCAGAAAACTTGGAAGACAGAACCTTAGACAATAAAGACAAAATACTTAATCTTTAAAACAATGTTGACCAAACAGAAAAGATGGTAAGAAATCATGAACATAGCATCCAAGGATTATGGGATATCATAAAAACACCAAATTGCAGAATTAATGGGATTGAATATGGCACAGAGCTATAAAACAAATGAATCAATAATCTAATAAATGAAATAATGTCAGAAAGTTTCCCAAATCTGAAGAATGAAATGGAAAATCAATTACAAGATGTTTCCAGGACACTAAATGTACCAAATCACAATAGATCCACACCAAGGAACATTATAATCAAAATGTTTAACATACAAAATAAAGATATAATTTTAAATGCTGCAAGAGAAAAGCAACAGATTACATAAACCGATACTGATATTAGAAGATTTCCCAGCCCAGCCATAAAAACT
>NW_027632436.1:1018692-1031047 GCF_902686455.1 Sciurus vulgaris
CACTTCCATGCTGGCCAACTTCTATGCGCAGGGAGGCCTATCAGGCAGTGTGAAGCAATGCTTAGCCCAGAAGCAAGGCAGATGCCACCTCCTGCCCTACAGAATTGGACGGTGTACTAGACGAACTGGTACCTGGTTGTTCACAGGTCCAGGTGTGACAGACAGTGAAATCCAGAGAGAATGAAGTTCCTTTTAGCTCAAGTCTACCAACATTCCTGATTAGGTAATTGAATGGAAGGTGGCCTGGGACCCTCCAGATGAGTATGACAAAGCAAACTGTGTGTCCTTTGGGATGGGGAATCAAGAATGTGGAGAATTTGGGTAGGATTTGGACTTCTTGATGCCAGAGCAGGGGTAACAGTGTAGGCCCAGTGCTGTTGCACAGGGACCAAGGCTGGTAGGATTATTTAGGTCCCTCAGAAGTACCACAGCCAAATTGTGACCTATGCCACCCTTGGGGTTCCTGGGGAAGTGACAGCACTGAGCTGTAGGCAGTCCCAGGATGAGGCCCCTTGTCCCTAGAAGGCCTGCTAGATGCCTGGCTTAGTCACCATGTCTGGAGCAGGGTAGGGATACCAGAAGGGGAGCCAGACATCCCTCTGACTGCAGGAGATGCTCAGGGTGCTGACTCATGCAGACTCCAGACTGGCAGTCAGTTCAGCCTAAAGCCAACAAAAACAAAACATGTGTTACCATTTTGAGGACACCTTCATTTTTTCTAACAATTCTAAATTAACCCATTTGTCAGAGATCCTTTTACATTAGAATACAACCCATGAGATACAGCAACATGTTAACATATGTGCCAAATATGTGAAGGGACAGTCAGATGCCAGTTATGCTGTGACCAGTTGAAAGAAGCTGAGGCCACTTGGTCACAAGTCTCAACGTTAGAATCCTCTGTGAAGCCTTCATTGAAGGCTTTGGTGCCCACTCTGATGTGAATTTTCTTCCTTTCTTTCTCTGGTTTTGGAGAGGCAGCTTAATTAGGAAAGCATATTTCCATTCAAGGGTGCAGGTGTGTTAACTTGTGGATTGGGAGATAGTCCCCTAAGGAGCTTGGATAACCAGAGCTTACAGTGAGGGAGCAGAGAGCATGAGAGCCAAAAACCTCCCTTCAGACAAAACAATTGTATCTTAAGTTTGCAAAACCAAAAAGTTGTGTACCAGTCAAACTCTCCAAACACAGAAGCACAAAAGGAAAAATGGAACTAGCCATGGACATTTGGGTTGAATTGCTCTGAAGTTCCCTACAGTCAGTTCAGGTGGGTTCTGGGCAGCTGTGGTTCCTGGCAGGGCAGGTATGGTGAGGGAGCTGAGGTCTCAACTCTAACAGATCTTGGGAATGAGGTGCTGCAGAGCAGTTTTCTTTCTAGCCTGGCACATGTCTCAGGAGGAACACCAGGGTATGTGGCTCCAGGGTCAGGGTCACCACACTGTAAGCACCCCAGCAGCAGGCTATGTGCTTCTGAAATGAAATCCTGTCATCACCAGATTGGGTCCCAGGAGATCCACAGAAGTTAGAAAGAGCTTCAACCCAGCCCCACAGCTCCTTGACATGCTGCAGAGAGGGATTTCAGGACATGTCAACAGAGTCTTGGGCAGAGATTTATTCAGAAAAGCAAGACACAGAGAGCACAGTCCATGCCTGGTATGAGGAGCCCCTTGGGGTGTGAACACTCCATGAAAGAAAACTTGTAGATCATGAAGATGAGATAGGGATGGTGGGTCAGTCTGATGGCTCCATTCATGGTGTTGGTGTGCTGGGTGTGGCAGCATGTGGTTTCCCCTCAGAACCTGGTGTTGATGATCTCTAGTGGATTGGTAGCTCCTTGAATGTACCCATATTCAAAGTCTTGAACATTCTCTCTCCAGGCTTCTTGTAATCAGTCTGCAATTTTGTAAAATAACCCTGTTGCTCTGCCTCCCTCTTCTCTTCTTGCAGACAGTGCCACAGTCACAAACAAATACCTAATCACCCTTTCAGAAAACAGTTTAAAAATTATCCTCTGTGGAATGGAAAAAGAGGCTCCAAATGGACTCAAGATGAGAATCAAATGCAAGGAACACTGAGGAGTGTGGTCCCTGTGCCACAAAGAATGACTAGGTTTGGACTTTGAGACCAGAGTCATAAGAGTCATTCATCTTATCAGGTGGAGTTATGGAATCAACCCTGTCTCTGAGTGTCAGAATTTCAGAACACAAGACTGAGCTTTGTAACTGCAGGGATCATCTTCACTGTTCCTCTTCCTGGGCCAATAACCCTGAGTTAGTCCCTGAGTGCTGTATCCAGTGACTCCAGCAGAGGGTTCTCTTCCCACCAACCTGGCCATATTCTGTCATGGACCCAGTACAGGAGCCTGCATCTGGGTTTCTACTGACTGTGCTCTGTGTTTCTGCATCAGGAAAAGAGGAAAATAACATAAAATGGGACACCAAATTGAAATGTAGTTTGGTCTTCCTAAGAAGACAGTGAATCTGCCACCAACCTCACAGGGGAGGCATTTAATTTGGAGACTGCTGTCTTGTGGGAGGCCACAGCTGTATTCCAGCCCAAGTGAAAACTGGAAGGACTTAGGCCTCAGTCATTGGACAGAAATTCCCTGAACTTGTCAGAAGATTGTCAGGCCATGTTAATGACGGTTGGAGGGAGTGCACAGCTCTTGGGCACATGGACGCTGAGCCATGTGTGTGACTTCTGTACTGTGGGCACACAGGTGTGGCCTGGGCTGAGTGGTATTAACTGGGTGAGCCCTGGGCCCTCAGTGTATAATTTGAGGCCACTGTCAGGGAGGGTCTCAGCAGGGCAGGAGGCCAGACCCAGGGAATCCAAGTCCTTTGTCCAGGGCCCAAGACCCCTCAGGGCTTCCACACACCAAAGGAACCCGGTTTACAGTGAAGGACACAGGACACATGGCACACAACTTTTTCAAAACTGACCATGAATTAGCCAAGAATATCTTTAGTAAATTCAAAAAACATTTTGGGTGTGTAGTGAAGTGTTGAACATGATGTTTGTGAAGTGTGCAAATGGGTGTGCATGTGGTGTGTTTTCTGTGTGTGCAGACACGTGGGTGCTGTGCATGTTATGTGTCATTTGTTTATAAGTGTGTCCTTGTGTGAGGTTTTAGTGTGTTGAGTGCTTGTGTGTGAAGTGTAAGGAGGTGTGTATGCAGGTTGAGATTACAATGTTGTCCTGTGAATACATTTTGTGATGTGTAAGGAAGTGTGTGTGCATGAAGGTAGCTGTGTGTTTTGAGATGGTGCTGCATGATATGCAAGAAGTTTTGTGTACAGATGCTTTGTGCGTGTTGCATTTTTTATGTTATGTGATGTAAAAGGAGGTTGTTTACATGTGGTGTGTGCTGTGTTGCTTCCTGTGTGTTTTTGAAGTGAAGAATGTATGTTACATGTGGTGTGTGCTGTGTGTTGCATTGTTTGTGTTGTGTGATGCATATGACACTGTGTGTGCATGTGGTATGTGCTGTTTCATGTTGTGGTTGTTGTGTGATGTGTAAGCACAGCATGATCAGTGCTGTCTGTGTTGCATGGGTTCAGTGATATTTAAGGAGGTTGTGTGCCTGCAGTTCTGCTGTGCTGAGTTGTGTTGTTGTGTTGTGTAAGGGTGTGTGTGCACATGTGGTGTGTGCTGTGTGTTTTGTTCCTCAATTTCAGGAGTCTGAGTCCTGCAGAGTCAGGCCCTCAGCACCCAGTGTTGGTGCCACTTGTCCTCTGGTTGCCATGGGCAGTAATGGTAATGACATGATCCCTATGTGCACAGGACAACTCAGGGCAGACAAGGAAGCTCTGAGCCTGACATAAAACAAAGACTCTCCACAGAATTCCACTGTCCTGATGGCAGTGGCTGGTGAGACTGGTACCCAGCAAAGCCTGCCTACCTGTGCCCGCAGAGGACAGCTGGAAACTCCCTGCCCTCACTGTGGCAGTCCTGGGAAACCTGCCCATTTCTGTGCTCATGCCATGCTCAAGGACAGCAGGAGCCTGCTCATGTGGCACTGGGAAGTTCACAGGGGTGAGGACCACACTCAGTGACCAAGTTTGTAATGTGTGGATTCTGAGGCTGCAGCCTCTATTACCAATGCACAGGACAGAAGGCTGCAGATCAAAGTCAGGGTACTCAATGCTGACCATATTTACACATAAGGCCATTGAGGTCCAGGGAATTTCAATAACCAACCTGAGGTCACAAAGCAAATAAGTGACAGAGCTGGGTAGAAACAGGAACCTTGGATCTGGAAACCCACCTACACATCATGACCAAAGAACCAGGACCTGAAGCATGCAGAACAAGGGTTGACACGTGCTCTAAATGGGGCACTGGGAGGCTCTGTGCCACTGTGGCTTAGGGCATGGTTCTGCAGTGCAGATAGGGGTGTGGCAAGAGACAAAAGCAGGAGGGTTCCTGTCACACCAGAGTTTCTCTGAGCAGACCCAGCAGCACAGTGTGGAAGTGTGGTTATGCATAGGAGAAAGTTTGGGACCAAGTCAATGTAGGGAAAATGAGGCCTGGGTACATATGGCTGTTGTGAACTTCTGTCCTCGGAACCTGAGGACACAGGTGTGGTAAGGACCTATTTGTATGGTCAGCAGCTAACTGGTCTGTCTCTGACCACTGACCACTTTCTTCATCTGCTAAGAACCTGGAATGACAACAGGGCCCTGGGCCCCATGATAACCTCCTCCCTCATCTAAAATCTTAGCTTCCACCCATTTCCAATCCCCTTGTGTTGCCAGGTGATGTACTGCAGTACCCAGGATCATAACCAGGAAGTCTCTGGCCAGTTTTCTGTTTGCACAACTGTGAGCTGCTGCTGTACTGTGCAGGAGACCTGGGTGAAGCTAAGTCACACAGACAACAAGCAGAACTTGTGGGCTGATCACTCTGACGAGTCCATCTCTCATACTGACTCCCTTAGAGGAGTGTGCTGGTCCTCCTGGCAGACCCCTGCCTTTACCTTGGCCCACAAACATGAGAAGGTGGTGCTACTCTCTGTCTGAGATGGCAGTGGGTTAGCCCTCCTCCTGGGATACTGGAAGGACTCAGCAAGATAGTGTAGTGCTGGGAGCAGGTCTGACCATCCCATCATCACTGAGATTAGCTGGGGCCATGGTCAAGTTTCCATTAGATGGGCACTCCATGCTGCTTCCAGAAGTCTTGACTGGTCCATAAGCACTTGTCAGGCTGAGTTGGGTTCTGAGGTCACCAGTGTTCCTATTGCAACTGGTTCCAAAAGTGTGGTGATTATCCCCACAAAAAGCAGGCATGAGCCCACAACACATAGGAAGTCTGTTCAGAGACTGGAGGATTAAGTCCCCTGAGTGCAGGGCAGTCCTAACTCAGGTAGTGGCTGGGCTGGTCATGTTTCCCATGCCCTCTGTTTGCTTTCCCATGAAATGGGGCCATTACTCCTATGGGGAATCCTGGTAGTTGGGAAGAAAGACAAATTTTTCACACTCTGCACCTGAAATATTGATTTAATTGACAGATCCAGGATCTGGTCAGGTCACACATTACTTGTGGAAAGTGAAATCCTTCTAGGGCCCTTTGTCTCAGCATCCCAGGAAAGGCTGTGCCTCACTCCTCTTTTCCCTCTAGTTGTGGAGGCCATGTGTTTCTGGACTCATCTTCTGCCCCCAACTGGCAAGGAAAAATAGCCCTGCCAGCTATGTTGTGAGAGCTGAGTAGTTGGGTTCCACTAGACCACCCAACTCTGCCAGCTGCATGGCTTAGGGCAGGGTTTGGATCTATGGAGCATTTGGTGAGGTGATATACCCAGGGCCAAACTCCTGGCTACTCATTGTGAGGTTGAGAGGGGACCCTCAAGCAAGGAGTAAAAACACTTCAGCAGTCCAGGCAGGCACTACCTCCCAGCCCACTGGCATCAAGTAGAATGCAGCTCAGGTCCCAACCAGCCTTGAGAATCTGGGCAGGACCCAGTAGTGTAAACCATCCAAGGTCACACAGAGGAAAGCAATGCTGGGCAATTCATTCTGAGAGCCCCAAATGGGGCAACAGTTCCTGGAGAGCAGGGGGTTATCACTGACAGCCTCCATGTTCAGGAACACCTAGGTTCTGGCCAGTAGTGGTCAAGTGAGTGGCATCCCCAAGATTCTGAAACCTTGGTCCTGAGTTCATGGCTCAGATATCCTCACAGTCTGTGGAATCCAGATGAACATCAGAAGTGTTCATCATCTGACCACACCTTGTGACCATAAATGTGGTAGCCAGCAGTGAGCTTGGATCCCGCCCCCCCAACAGAGCTGCAGGCCCTGTGAAAGTCAACGGGCCTCAGGCAGGTCAGACATCTGCTCTACAACCCACCCACTTGAACCCATACAGAACTGAGGCAACTGCTCTGTTTGCTGTCTCTGTTCCAGCTGGCAGGGCTAGTTGAGCCTGTGGGCGCCCTGCCTTGTTGCCCAGGGCATCTGAGGACCATGGCTGCAATCCTGAGCATTTAACTAACCTAGGTGGACATGTCTCCAGAATAACATGCATCTGCTGCCCAGGGAAGGAGCAGGGTCCAGGGCAGGGCTTGCTAGGGCTTTGGCTTCCTGCCCTGGAGAGAGAAGTTTGCTGTTATGGTGACTGGTAGGCTCTCAGAATCATTGAAGGCTGTCTGCCAGATGGGCATGCAGGTGGGTGGCCAGACCATTTGAAGGCTTGGTAGGTTGGTGCTTCCAAACAGTGGGGTACATGCCTATGGTGGATGGCTATGGAGTGGAGGCCTAGGTCCCTGAACCTTTCTCAGCCAGGGCTGAGGTGTCAATAGTGCCTGGCTTCAGGTAATCAATTGCTCCTGCCTTTTCTTCCAGGCTGATGTGTTTATTGCCAAAATACCTGAGAAGGTGAGTGCCTGCCTTCATGAAGGAGGGGATGTGTGATGTGGGGTGAAATGTGCACCTGGCACCAGGACCACCTGCAGCATGTTGGGCCCAGGAAATGCTCGTTTCCACTCTGAGCACTAGATAGGCCATAGCTGCTCAGCAAATATTGTGACTTCTCTGCAACATGGAAAGTGCAGGTCTGCCTTCTTCCACAGAGTCTCAGAGGGCAGACAGATATTTTGTCCACTCCACACATAGAATGGGAAATGTGGGATTCAGATTGTTCTCAAGGACAAGCTACTCAGAGATGAAGGTGGGGAAAGGAGGTTAGCAGGTAGAAGCTCTAGTGATGGTCACAGTTGGTCCCTTTCTGCTCACAACTGGTCATGTCTGCCGTCTAGCACAAGACTCTGGTCACAACTGGTCGGTGACCTCATCACACAATGGGCCCTAACTAGTCACAACTGGCCCTCATTCTGTTAACAATCTGAGTGTGATCTGGGTCACACTGTATCCTGACCATCATCACACCAAGGCCTACACTTTGTCACACTCTAGGTCCTTATCCTGTTCACACACTGGGCCTTGATCCTCTCACACTCTGGGCATTGAACCTGTTCACATTTTGTACCCTCACCTCATCACATTTAAGCCTGACCTGGTCATGAGTTGGTGCTGACCTGGTCAAGCACAGGACCCTGACTGGTGACAATTCTGCCATGACTGGTTACAACAGGGTACTGCACTATCACACACTGGGCCTTAAACCTGGTCACATCTATGTCATTATCAGGGTAACAGGATCAACCATGACCCAGGTCACATTCTGGGCCCTGATTCTTGTCATATTCTGGGTTTTGATACAGACATATTCTGGGTCCTGACCTAAGTCACCCTCTGGACCATGTGCCTGATAACACCTTGTTCCCTAACCCTGCTCACCTTCTATGCCCTGGTCTTGTTACAATGTGGGCTTGGATGCAGTTTACATACTAGGCCCTGACCTTCATCACCTTCTGGGCCCTGACCTTGCCAAACACTGGGTCTGGTCCCTGGTTATACTCTGGGGCCTGAGCCTGGTCATCCTTTGTTTCTGGATTGGGTCAAACTCAACAACCTGACCATGGTCACACACATGTCCCTGGCCCTTGTTACGCTCTATACCCTGACAGTGGCTACACTCTGGCCACTGACCCTGGTCACACTCTGTATACTGTGCCTTGTCATATTCTGGGTCCTGACCTTGGTCACACTCTGGGCCCTGGTCCTTGTCACATTCTGAACCTTGACCTTGGTTACACTCTGGCCCTGGTATTTGTCACACTCTGGAACCTGGCCGTGATCACACTTGCAGCACATCTTCTTGGGTGTGAAAGTGAAGAGGAAGCATCAGGCAGGTTGTCAGGAGTCCTGAGTGTGCTCAAATGACAGGAGCACATCCCACAGGCCTCAATGAACAGCTGTTTTATTTCTTTCAGGTCCCCCACAACAGCAACACTTTTCATGAAGTCCTTTCTTATACCTGTCATGGTATTCTCAGGAGCGAGGCGTACTCCAGAGTCACCTGTTGCATAGAAAGACCGCAGCACAGTTCTATGTGACAGTGCTGAGAAAGTCACTGCCACCTAGGGTACTGGTTCTTACCATTTAGGCACCTGCCTCAGTTGACAGTGGTGGAGCTTAGGCCAAGACATGCTCCAGAGTACAGAGCTACAAGGTTGGAGTCAGCTTCCCCTGGTGGATGACATACTTTGTGGTCTTGATGTGAAACTTCCACCCTTCCAACCACAAGGATTCCAGGAGAGATTGGACACCCAATTGGGCTTTCCAGGACACTAGACATAGTGATCATCATGGTTGATGTCCAGGGTGCAGATATTGCTCACCGGTCTAGAGCAGCACCCCATCAGCCTCTAGGAGGTGTGCAGTTAGGTTGTCCTATTTGTAGATGTGCAGCCAAGCCAGGTGAGGTAGGAGTCTCTGGGAGTCCCAACTTCTCCTCTTGGCCCATGTTCCAGGGCTCAAGCATAAGCACCCTCAGAGAACCTGGACCTCGTGGCACCACTTCAGATGAGCAGGATCCTGGGTGGACACCAGTGCTGAATGGACTGCACTCAAGGGAGCTTGGATAAAGTTGATCTGAAACCATCAAGGATCACCAAGCATTCCAGTGGCTGAGGAAGGTAGTCACTCATGTGAAGACAGATGCACCCTGATTGTCATGGGGATTGTGCAGGTGGCTGCAGCAGCATTACCGGTAGAACATGTATCACCAGCTACCCTTTGCACCAGGCTGGACCTTCCCAACTCCACCAGAATCTCAACTTTCAGGTTTCCAGTAAACACTGGGTCCAAACACTCAGGCATTAGCAGGAAAAGGCCTGGGCCTCTCCTGACTGAGAGGCATCTTTAGAACCAGTATGAGGCCTCCCTCCCTCATCTGTGCAGATGCAGTGATGCTAGGGTTAGCTTGTCCACGCTTAGGTACCATACATTCTTTATTCTAGTGTGGCTACCACCCAGCAAAACACATAGCTGACTCTCTCTTCAGAGACTTGAAGGACCAGACAGCACCAGCCTTAATCCCCAAGTGGGGCCTCCAGAGGCACCACCCAGAACAGCAGGAAAGGGAAGGAGTTGTGTATGATGCCCAGCCTGCCTGGTGGTCCCTGTGTTCTCACCAATCCTCTTCATCACCTGCTTGCCCTATTCCTCCTCTTAGGGAGAAAATGGTGCACAGTTTCTCCACTAGATGCTACCCTGGGGCTAAGCTGGGGTCCCTCTAACCCTAAGAATTTACCAGCCTCTCCTTCCAAGCAACATTGGGCTCTTATACAACCAGGCCTCTCACTCCACCTATCCTGTGGATCTAGCCTGCCAAGAATGGATTCTTCAGCCATCTCAAACCCAGTTGTCCCTCAACCAAGGACAGGCCTCAAGTTCACCATTTTTCAGGGTCTTAAGTCCTCTTACTCTTCTCAACCAGTGGTAAGGGAAGGGGACACTCCCCGACAAGGTCAGACCAGGATAGGTAGGGCCGACTGACCGCCCTCACACAGTCCTTCAGGCAGAGGACAATCAGACGTGTCACAGCAGGAACTTATTTATTGTGGAAATCACACAGCTTTTATGTAGCGTGAAAGCTGGGGGGGACCAATGAGCTTAAAGGTCAGCAAGGCACGGGGGGTTCATGCAGGCGCGAGTCCCATAGGACCACATGGCAAGCATGAGCTGTTCACGTTTGCGGGACTGTTGTTAACCAATCTCTGATGGTGGTCCGATTTATTGTCATTAACCTTTGATACCACCTGTGAGGCCTTGATCTTGCTCATTAGCCAGGGAGTAAGGAGTCAGCCTGAGTTAGTAAACGTGCCATTAGTCCCAGCAACCATTGTCCCATCATCCCAGAGGTGAGACATCTATAAAAGCTTAAATTGAACAAGAAATATATCCCTCTGACTCCCGTGGTAAAGAACACCTCACGGAACATTGCTCAGGCTTCTCTGGGTTCTGTCCTAAGTCTCCCCTCACCCATCATTGCTGAGGGTGCTCTGGGTTGTGTGGGTAATGCCCCTCATCCACAGTGCTTCAATTACATCGGATCCTTCAGTTGATTTTAGCAGTCCTGATGTGGCTAAGTATTCTTTGTTTGAGCTGCTAAGTTCACCTAAACTATTTTTACTCAGTCTTATTTTGTTTCTGAGAATGAGTGTCCATCACTTAATAGTGCTCAGTCTTTGCTAATTTTTTCTGAGTTCCCTAAACATTCCTTGATCTTTATTCTCTGGGCCAGTTGGATGAGCACCCTAACCTAATACTGTTCAGTCTTTTATCTGTCTTGTTCTATCTTCTCTAAGGCAATTCTTGCTCAGACTTCAGATTCTGTGGATGAGCACCTTTCACCTGAGAATGCTTAATGTTCTCGGGATCTGTGCTTAATCTCCCTTCACACAACATTCCTCAATATCATCTGTGTGTCCTCTCACACAGGTGCACATTTTTTCCTGAATAATGTTATGGAGTGCCCCTTACCTTCCAGTACCTTGTCCCCTCTATGTCCTCTCATCCAGTAGTACTCAGTATTCTCCTGCACCTCTGGGTGAGCACTGTCACCCTGCAGATCTCATTCTCCTCTAGACCACATGCCAAGTTCACTTGCCTTTTCTCTGCATCATCTGGCTCCTGTGTGTGAGCATATATAGCCTAACCTTCTCTGATGCTTGGCCTTCTCTGGTTTCTCCCTTAAACTCACATTCCCCAACATGCTTAGGGTCTTCTGAGTCCTGTGGTGAGAACCCCTTGCACACAGTTGCTCATTTTCCCTGAATACTATTACCTATCACCTCCTACCTTCTGTTCTCAGTCCTTTCTTCATCATCTGGTTAGTGCCTCCTTGACCACCAATACTCAGGATCTTCTGGGTGCTCTGCATTTGTGCCACTCACCCACCAGTTCTCAGTAACCTCTGGGTCTGTGGGTGAGTGCCCTCACCTAGCAGAGCCCAGGATCCTCCCTGTCCTATGCAAGACCCAGTTGTTCTTCATTGCAGTTTGTCCTCAGTCACCTGCTGGTAAGTACCACCCTCTCTCTAGTATTACTTCTTTATGAAAATATTGTTAGGGTCTTCTTCTAGTTCCTTGGGCACCCTTGATCTTTGTGGTTTAGTGAGCCTTTCCTTTCTTGCCTGTCCCTAGTGCAGCTGGTTGGGGATTGATTCTGGGCTCCTGTTTGAAGTTCTGTGTTGCTTTCTTCATGTGTGGGGCAGGAGTGCTTCTGAACCCATGGTGCCCTTCACGGCCCATCTTTTGGTGGTTCATGGAGACAATGGCTCCCCAGGCTGTCCTTTCACTTAGTAGATAGATCTGAGTCTGCTGACAGGCTTTCTTCAGGGTTTCTTTCCCTAGCTCTGCCAGATCTGGCTGTGCTGAGGTTCAGAAGCCCTGAAGTAGAGATTTCCTGCACCCACAACTGAGCCTCCCTCTGCACAGTCTGCCTTCTTCCCAGAGCCCTCCCTGGGAAACGCTGGGAGAATGCTCTTTGTTCTCCTGTCAGGCCCTCTTGTGGTCCTTCTAGGGCTCTGATTCAAGGTCATGAGAGCCACTGTCCTTCTGACGTGACTCCTCGTCCTCCTGGACTCTTTCCCATAGTGGTCAGCTTCTCCCTGCAGAAAGTTCTGGGTGTTGAGTGTGTGTTCTCCTTTTCCATGTTTAGTTCCAGTGTGTTGGGGTCATTCCCATGTTGTGCTCTATACCCAGTGGGAGGAGCAGCACTGAGGAGAGCTACAGAAACCCAGGCCAAGCACATGTTTTGGGAAAAGTTGTGATTTGGCTGGATGGAGGTCTTTCTTAGGTTCTGGGCCTCTCCCTGTGCTGCTCCATGCCCTGTAGCCCTGCTGGAACTTCAGAGACCCCAGATTTTCTTACGTGAACCTACATGGATGTGAATGGATGTCAATCACCAAGCTCTCTGAGAGCAGTTGTAAACTCCTTATTAACTTCCCTGATAA
>NW_027632436.1:1031060-1034123 GCF_902686455.1 Sciurus vulgaris
TTAGGACCTGTGTAGCCTCTGTGTCCTTTGAAGCTTCTGTAGTATAAGTAAATTCTATAGTTTGTGTAGCATCTATTTTAAAAGTAGAGATTTTTTCCTACCCTGTATGACCTTACTAGGGTAGCTGCCACACCTTCCTTGACTTGAGTACCCTTGTGGAAGTCAGTATTGCTAGAACTACCATAACCTCTGTGACTAGCATAACTGATATAACCTGTGCATCCTTTATGATGTGAGCAGACTGTAGGGCTAAATTAGTCTATATAACCACAGTAGGCTCAATGTCCTGAATACCTCTTATAGCCTGAGAAAACTCTAGGTCCTATGAAGACCCATGGTACTCTGTAGCATCTATAACAGTTAAACCTCTGCGACCTTCATAGCCTCTGTTACCTGTGTAGCCTCAGAGATGTGCTTAACTTCTTTGCCTGAAAATCCTATATGACCTGTGTAACTACATAGCCTGAATAGCCTAAAGGACTTGAGTATTCTGTATGACTTCAGACTCCACTATTATCACAGTAGCCTCTATGGGATGAACAGTTTATATGACCTCATTAGACTCTAATAACTGCAGAGACTGCTTGACCTGTGTAACCTTTATAACCTGAGTAGCCTAAAGGATCTTAATAGATCTATGACTTGCTTATACTCTATGACCAGTAAAAACTCCATGGCATGAGTATCTTCTGTGAAGTACATGTCCTGTGTCCTGTCTTGTCATCTTGTAACTAGTATGATGCTTTAAATTTTATGACTTGAGCATTCTCCATAACCTGACTAACTTCCATTATCAGAGTAGTCTATCTTTTGCACACCTTTGTAAATTCAATGATCCAAGTGTTCTCTAAAATATCCGTAGTCTCTTTGATTTCAGTAGCCTCTACAATATGTGTAGCCTCTCATCTCAGTAGTTACTATGATCTGCCTGGAACCTATGACATGAGTAACCTCAATTGCCTTAATACCTTCTATAATATGACAGTATTAAGAAATGTAGCCATTTTGAACACCATAGCCTGTATTGCCAGTATAGCCTTTTATGGCCTATGTTGCCTCTATGTCCTTAGTAAACTCTTTGACCTATATTGTATCTAGGATTTTAGATACTTTTATATTCTCCATAGTACCTTTGAACAGAATAGTTTAATGGCCTGCAGTCTATGACATGAGTAAGTGTTACATTCCAAGTAAGCTTTAGTACTTGCATGGTCACTATGACCTGTGGAACTTCTATGACCTAGATAGCCTGAATGACCAGTGCAGCTCCTATTACCTTCCTAGCTTCTATGATCTGAGAAGCTCCCAAAAGGTGTATTTTTCTATGACCTTAATATCTTCTACAACCTTTTTACCCTATGTATTCAGCAAAGCTACTACTGCCTAAACATCCTCCTTATTTATATTACACCCCATGATCTGTGAATCCCCTATGTCCTGCATAGACACTAAGGTCAGTTTTGGCCCTATGGCCTACAGAGACTCAATGGCCTGAATGTTATGCATTCACATGTGTCCTACATAAAATCTGTGACCCATGTGTCTATGTTCTGCATAGTCTCTATGTCCATGTAACCTAAATTACCCAATTAACTTCCATATTTTCAGTACCATTATGACATGCTTAGCCTAGCCTCCATATTCTGTGCAGCCTCTATGACCCAAGCAGCCTGAGTGGCCTGTGCAAATTTTATGACCTAATTGACTTCTAAAACCTGAGCATCATATACAAATAGCATAGCTGCTATAATCTGGGTAGCTTCTAGAATCTCATATCCTTCATGAATAGAGTGTCCTCTGTGGCTTGTGTCATTTCTATGGCCTAAATTGCCTCCTTTACTTGAGAATTTTCTATGAGTTAGCTAGCGTACAAAATGTACAGACTCCATGATGTTTTTAGTTTCTGTGGCCTAAACATCATCTACTAATTTCAAAGCCTGTATGATATGCATAGTCTCTACTGCCTATGTACTCTCTATGACTTGAGTAGCCTCTATGTACTCAGTATATTGCACTGATAGCGTAACCCATATTATCTATGTAACCTCAATGTGTTCCATACCCTCTTTGTCTTTTGTAGCCTCTATATCCTGTTTTGCCAGTATTGCCTGAGTTGTCTCTATAAATTTCCTTACATATGATACGTGTGCATATTTGATGTTTAGGTCCATGGAGAAATTATGTCCTGACTTGCCAAATTCTGTGAGAATCCCCCATGCCTGGATTATCCTCCATGATGTGCATGGACTTTGTAACCTGCACACCTCTGACTTTTGTTGCTTCTATAGTGTGAATATTATTGGTGTCATGAGTAGTCTCTGTGAACTGTATCCACTAAATAATCTAAGTATCATTTATGGCATTAGTAATCAAAAGGAGCTAAGTACTTCTGTGACCTGCTTAACCTCTATGATCTGTGTAGCCTTGGTGGCCTGAGTAGTTTTGATGGCCATAATACACTCTATGCCATATCTCCATAGCCCCTTGTAACTTGAGCAGCTTTCTTGTTGTGCATAGTTTCTGTGCTGAATACGTTCTATGAATTTGGTAGCCTATATGTCCTGGATAAGCTCTATGTTCTAAGTTGTCTGATTGATGTCCTTAATCTCTATGGCCAGTATATATTTGAACTACATTGTCTTTATGGTCTGAGGAGAACCTATAACCTGAGAAACATCCTTGTCCTACATACTTTCCAGTCCTTGTGTGTCTTCTATTAACTGCATAGCATATGAACATTTGAAGCTTAAATGACTTATTTTCTCTATAACTCAGTTGCCATTACAAATTTCTAAGTCTCTGTGACTTACATTGCTTTTGTTATTTGTATTCTCTCTATGGTGTTAATAGACTAAAGGCCTAAGTAGCCTCTCTGACTGGTTACATCTCTATGACTTACAGAGTCTTTATGTCCTGAGTATCCCTAATTACCTGAGAAGGTCTCTATAAATTGAATTACTTTGATGACCTACATAGAGACATGACTTGTGTAGTTTCCATGCCTAAATATTCATTATTACTTTCATAGCATGAGGTCTTTTAGTTATCATAGCTTGAATATGC
>NW_027632436.1:1034223-1156419 GCF_902686455.1 Sciurus vulgaris
GAGAGAGAGGGAGGAAGAGAGAGAGAGAGAGAAAGGAGAGAGAGAGAGGAGAGAGAGAAGAGAGAGAGAGCAGAGGAGAGGAGAGACATGGCTGGGTAAGTATTGCCTGATTAGTGGAATTTATGTAGGGCTAATTGACAATCTGAACAAAGACTGATAGGAAACGTTTGTGTGCTAATGAGCTACGTGGTACAAATGTTTCGTTGGGGGCAGAATAGGGGCACCAGCAACATGGGAAGGGAGAGATGCTTGCAGCCTTGTTAACCCAATTGTCTCTTCATTGACCACAACCTAAACCTCTGCACTTGCACACCCCTGCTTCAGGAGGCCACCTGTGCCTCTGTTGAGGTCCAGAGGAAAGTGTACCAGAGGCCCATTTAGTGAAGTTGGCCCCCAGTTTGTGGTGCTGTTGTTACAGGTAGAACCTTAGAAGGCAGGCCTGGTGGGTGGAGGACCTGGCCCTGCACTGTTTGCATATCAGTTTCCATGAGGGGCACAGGCCTCCTCTGCCACACTCTCCTACCATGTTGTACTGTGCTGCCATAGGCCAGAGCAGCAGGGTTAGATAACCATGAAATGAAACCTCTGAGACCTTTTCTCCTGGTGAGTTGTTCACCTCAGGTATTTTGTCACAGCAACAGAAACCGGACTCTCATGCCTTTAACCTGCAATAGGCTGAACCCTAGATAGTCCATTAATGACCTTAACTCAGGAAAATTCAAGGGACCAGAATGAGAGAACTTGGAGGCCTCCTGCTGCAGGTCTTAGATGCAGGAGCCTCAACAGTGTGTGTGCTCTGAGGGGTGCTGGGCACAGGATGGGAGCCAGATTCCAAGGCAGTCTTCTACCAGATGGCTATGAGCCTTTCTTGTCCTGGTTTAATTCTCATTTAAGGCTAAAACTCTTCTTTCCCTTCTTTTGTGGAAAGTGTTTCTGGGCTTGCATGAGAATTTGCTTTAACTCTATGTCCCAGGAGAGCTCTTTACTGCCAGTCTTGAGTAGGCCTTGGAAGGGAGCTAGCTTACTACCCACCTCCCAGACTATTTCAGACTCCTTCTCCTGCCTGGATCCTGTGCCTCAGGTCTCCAAATCCCAGAATCCTTCAGAACACTGCACACATGCCTGACCCTCATGTACCCCATCCCCACATCCCAGACCTGCTTTTTCTTTCCCTGTGCCCACCTTCAGCTGAGACTGGAGCCCTGCCATGGAAATTCACTCATGTCTGAGTACTTCTCCCCAAGCACTGCCCACATCCTCCTGGAGACCCCAAAGTCCTGGGGCTGTGACTCACTCTGGAAGGAAAGGGAAAGAAAGGAAGTGGCAGCCTTAGAGTGCCTGGGATATTCCCAGGTTTTCTGCCAATCTTGACTGAGCTAGATATTTTTTCCAGAAAACATCTTCCTTCTTCCCACAGAAATTGCCATGCCTATTTCTTAGAAGCCTCTCCCTGCAACCTGGGTCAGGGCCTCCCATAAAAGGGAGAGAGGAGGGTGCTGCCAGGGACTCTGATCTCATGGGGTCTGGGGACAGCACTCCCCATGCACACTGCCTGTCTTGGTAACATGGAAAAGATCCAGAGGCTGCCAGCCTCCCCTCCCTTTCACCACCCACCCTGGGCATTTGGTTAGATACTGGCAGAACCCTTGCTTTTCCTTCCCCTTCCAGGCCTGGTCTCCTGGCCCAGGGTCGGAGGGGAGGCAGTAAGAAACTAGGGTAGGGTGAGGCTCCGAGACTTCAGAGCCCAGAAGAGCAATTCTGGATTGGAGGGTGGCCAAGGTATGCACACTGCACCACCAGGTTGCAGGCCCCCAGGACCCTTTATGCCAACATGGACATCAACATGGTTGCTCACTGCTCATGGGCACCCTCATACACTCTGTCCTCATGCAAAACTGTGTATGCACACCCCAAATACACTCCCAAACACACAAACTCTCCATTTGCACACTCAACATACACACCCTTCATGGACATTCACTCCTCATGCACTGTCCACATGGACACTCAATCCTCATACTCATGCACACCCCACATGCACATTTTCTCATCCATTGTCCACAGACACACTCACTCATCTTGTGCAACACACATGAACACTTACTCCTCACACACACTCCACATGGACTCTCAGTCCATATGCACACTCCACATGGACACACAACTCCTCAGCACTCTCTGCATACACACTCACTCCTCAGGAACACTCCACATGCACACACACTCATGCACACACCAAACACATACTCATTCCTCATGCACACTCACTCCTCATGCAACTTTCATATGCACAATCACTCCTCATGGAAACTCCACATACACAGTCACTCCTGATGAAAAATTCACATGCAACTCCTTATATATATTCCATTTGCACTCATGCCTCATGAACACTGTACATGCACACTCACTCCACATGTGCACTCTACATGGACACTCAACTCCTCAGCACTCTCGCATACACACTCGATCCTCATGCACACTCCACATGGCCACCCACTCCTCACACAGTCTCCATGTTTACACTAATGCACTAATGCACTCTCCACATGCACACACACTCCCCATGCACCCCACATGCATATACCCACTCCACAAGTGTACCCACCATCTGCACAGCGTCACCACAGTAATTATGCACACAGCATACCAACATTGCCTGAACATCTATGTGCTTGGAGGCTTCCAGGTCACGTGTGACCCACTGCTGGGCCCAGAAGTAAGCTAGACCTCCTCCTGCCCTACAGAATGGGGCTTTGTGTGAACTAGGTAGCACTGGTGCCTGGTTGTGCATAGGTACAAATGTTACAGATGCTGGAATCCAGAGAGAATGGAGTTTATTACAACTCAAGTCTACCCACATTCCTGATAAGGTGCCTGAATATCTGGTGGCCCGAGACCCTTCAGATAAGTGTGCAAGAGCATACAGTGTGTTCCATGGGTAGGGGGAATCTAAAGACTGTGGGAGTATTTGGGGAGAATTTTGGATTTCTGAATGCCAGAGCAGGGGTAGCAGTGCAGGCCCAGTGCTGCTGGACAGGGACCAAGGCATGTAGGCCCCTCAGGTGGAACCACAGCCAGACCATAGCCTCTCTCACCCTTGAGGGGTCATGGAGGAGTGACCCTGCTGAGCTTCTGACACAGTCCCAATTAAAAATGTCATAGTACAAGTTTTTATTAAATTTTAAACACTTTCCTGAAGACTTCTGGGCTTGCACATTCTGTGAATATTTGATCTGGCTTTAAACTGATTAAAAAGTGAATGCCATTGCAATTAATACTTTCCACGTGTTCTTTACTAGAATATTAAGGATGTGTCAATTTTTCAAACCTCTATTCCTGAGTTCAACGGGTTTTGTTTTGTATTTAGTATGTGTGTGTTTGTGTGAATTTTCTTTTGGTCTTGCACCAATTACTCTTGTTTTGACTATCTGGAGCTTCTAGTCCACTGTTTTTTGTTTTCAGATGTCTTTCTATTTAAGGGTTAGATCTTAAATACACTGGAAAAAATGAGACCTCCTTTAAAGTGATCTAAGTAGGGAGAATATACAACATTCATGATAAAAGAGGATTTTCCCACTTGCAGAATGAGTGGCTACCTGAACCTTGATTTCAGTGTTCACCATGGCTGACAGATCCTACTACTAACATCGCCAAATGCAGAGGCCCTTCACATGTCTGAGTCATAATATAAAAATTCATGCCTAATTTTAAATCAAATAAGACAGTCTTTTTCATAACTCTCTGTATGTCTTTTTTAATTCTGTCTTTGAGAATATAATACCTGATACAAGCTCTAAAAATATTATTTTCTATCAGTTTTATGCATGTTTGTACATACCTCTATATTGTATGTTGCATTTATATGTGGTTGCATCACTATATCATGTACATGGTGCCAAAATTGACATATTAATGAAAAAGCACTTGAAAACTTATAACAAAATGGATCCAAATGACTTTCAGTTCACTTGGCTAAATTTAGTTAGATAACATTTTTCATGTCTTTAAATTAACTAACACTCTTATTTTGCTTGGTGATCTAAATATATAGTATTGGTTTCTATAAAATCATTAATATATGTCTATGGTTTCTAGGAATTTTTTAAAGAAGGAAAGGGTAACTTCAAGTGTTAAGTAGTTGTATGATATCTTAGTTTTCCTTGGTAGCATACAAAAATTCATGGATAACTTAGATTTAACAAAAGTGGAATAAATATTTATAAATATATTTCTTAAAGAGACATCTGATTAATTTGCAACTGTTGCATAAGAATTCAAGTATTCTTGGCTCCTTAAGTTGTATAAGACAACGTGTTTTGTGCTTTTGTAAATTGTTGGTATATTGAAAAACAATTTAAGATTGTTTGGTTTGTGGATTTGGGTCTTCAATAAAAACAAAATGACTAAAAAAATTCTGATTATATATGTTGTTCCATATAAAAAATATTTATCTTTTAATTAAAGTATAATAAAGGACCTTACTTCATTGAAGAAAATGTAATTTATCTAAATTCAGAAAGTTTATATAGCTTTACTCAGAATGTAAATTTTAAAAGAAGAACATCAAAAAAGTGCAATACAAGAACATTACAGGTACGAAAATGTACTTTGTTGTAAAAAAGTAAAAGGTATGTTTTTTAAAGAGAAAGTATTTTGCATTGTAGTATAATGTTTTTGACAAAAGATCCAGGAGAAAAAGAAAGACAAAACTAAGGCTGTAAATATTATGTATTTGTTACTGAAAGATGGAACTTTGTCACTCATGCCAGCACAATAAGGATGACATGGTTATGAGAAAAAGAAAAATATATTTTATTGCTCTTCTGTTGGCTATATAGTTCAGTGAGACTGCACAGGTCATGGAATGTATTAAAATTATAGACATCATGCAGGCTACTTAGATTCTATTTATAGCAAATATATATCCATATATATATTTAAGAGAGACAATATGACACAGCTTCTCTAGTCACACCCTATGTTTACAATAAAGTCAATTCCTATCAGAATGTTAATGCAGTGATTAGATTAACAATCTGATGAATTAATCATTTTACCTAAATCTGTAGCATTTCTCACACATGAGATTTTGGAGGACACCCCATATTCAATCATAAAACTGGTGTATGTTCTCTCACTAGTACAGCATATATGACCTACCATTTTTGTTGTTGTTGTTCTTATTTGATCAAATGACACTCTAACAATGAGCTATATTCCAAGCAGTAAATTGTGTTTTATTTAGAAACAGGGTCTCACTAAGTTGCTTAGCACCTAATCATTGCTGAAGCTAGCTTTAAATATTTGATTCTTCTGCATTAATCACCCAAGTCATGGCACCTGGCTAGCTTTGATAACATCTAAAAATGAAAAAAATATCTGTGACCCATGTGGCTTCTATGACCTCTAATATTCTGAGTAACTTGACACATCTCAATAGTTTTATGCATAGATATTATGATCTGAGTATTCTAAAGGATGTGGGTAGTTTTATTAGACTACATCTACCATAGTGTAATATTTTATCTATGACAATTTTTGCATTATTAAATGAGATTTTGGGGGACAACTAATATATAAAGAATAATATTGCATTCCAGAACCCAAAACTACATTAGTCCACTTGGTGCTATTGCACACCCCTATGAGGATCATGACTTCAACAAAGCCTCAGCAATAGTGACGTACTGAGTAATTTGGTGGAACCCTGTCTTTTAATGAATACAAAATACAGATGGGGATGTGGCTCAGTGGTTGATTGTCTCTGACTTCAAAACCTGGTAGCCTGCCAAAATATATGTATGCCATTTCTAACAGTCTTTATATTTTTAAGTGTTCCATCACTGCCAAAAGACCAAGTCTGAAGGCTCCTCTGAGACTCAGGGAAAATATTTAGGATGAACTCCTCTAAAAATCAAATTTTCTATGTATCCAATGTTTAAAGGAACAGAATATACATTTCCATGTGAAGAAATAGGTTCATAGAAAGATGGGATAGGAACAAAGCAAATTCAGGCTAAGAAATAAATGCTGTTGTTTCTCATTCAGTATCTGAGTCCACAGGGATCTCAACTCTGATACACTTTGCCTGGACTTCCAGTCCTTCCTTTGAGATATCACTGGAAATTTCTGTAACTTCCTACTCCAGCATTCTCCATCCTGCTAATCCACCACGACTAGGTTGCTGTCAAAGTCTGTGTCTTCTCTAGCATTGGCCAAGTCTCCTGGGATCACAGCTGTAGAATTCTCTGAGTGCCCATGTGACTAAGCACAGTGAGGTATTGGAAACATAAAGGGACACTATAAGTCTATAGGGGAAAAATGAAATGCTCAAATTCATCCTGCTAGAAAGGAAGATACATGAATAGCAACAAAAAAGGGAAAGAAGTATCCCAAATGAATCTACATACTATACCAATATAATCCAGTGAGAGCAGGAAAATGTCAGAAAGGGAATTCAGAATGTACATAATTAAAATGATCTGAGAAGCAAAGGATAAGGTAAGAGAGCAAATGCAGACAATGAATGATCACAACAATAAAAAGTTCAAATAGCAAATAGGAAGCAAAAGAGAGATTTTGAAGAAAAAAACAGAAATCAATGAAATGAAGAAAACAATAAATCAAATTAAAAATTCAATAGAAAGCATAACCAACAGACTAGAAAACTTGGAAGACAGAACCTTAGACAATAAAGACAAAATACTTAATCTTTAAAAAAAATGTTGACCAAACCGAAAAGATGGTAAGAAATCATGAACATAACATCCAAGAATTATGGGATATCATGAAAACACCAAATTGCAGAATTAATGGGATTGAATATGGCAGAGAGTTATAAACCAAATGAATGAATAATCTAATAAATAAAATAATGTCAGAAAGTTTCCCAAATCTGAAGAGTGAAATGGAAAATCAATTAAAAGTAGTTTCCAGAACACCAAATGTACCAAATCACAATAGATCACACCAAGGAACATTATAATCAAAATGCCTGACATACAAAATAAAGATATAATTTTAAATGCTGCAAGAGAAAAGCAACAGATTACATAAACCGATACACATATTAGAAGATTTCCCAGCCCGGCCATAAAAACTAGAAGGGCTTGAAGCAATATATTTCAAGCTTGGAATAAAATGGATGTCAAACAAGAATATTATACCCAGCAAAACTTGCCTTCAGATCTGAGGTTGAAATAAAATCCTTCCATGATAAACAAAAGCTAAAGTAATTTACAAATAGAAAGCCTGAGCAAAATATTTCATGAGGAGGAACTGAAAAACAACAATGCAAGTCATCAAAGTGGTGAACTACCCTAGAGGAAAAGCCAATGAAAGGAGAAACCAAGTCAAGTTAAAAACCAAAAATAAGGCAAAGTGATTGAGAATACAAGTCATAACTCAATAATAATCCTGAATATTAATGGCATAAACTCATCAAACAAAAGACACAGACTGCCTAATTGGACTATAATGAAAGACCCAACAACATGCTACATTCAATAGACTCATCTCATACAAAAGGATACCCACATAACCCACATACTAAAGATGAAAGGATGGGAAAAGACATACCATGAACACAGACTGAATAAAAAGTCAGGGGCTTCATCCTCATATCAGATAAAGCAGACTTCAATCCAAAGTTAGTCACAAGGGATAAAGTAAGACATATCATACTGCTTAAGGGAAGCATAAATCAGCAAGACATAATAATCATAAATATTTATGCCCCAAACAATGGCACTTCCATTTACATCAAAAAAATCCTCCTCAATTGCAGGAATCAAATAGACTAAAACACATTAATACTAGGTGATTATAACACACTTCTTTCACAATTGGACAGATCATACAAACAAAAATTCAACAAAGAAACCATAGAACTCAATAACACAATCAATAATTTAGACTTAACAGACATAGAATATTTCATCCATCAACTAGTGAATACACTTTCTTCTCAGCAGCACATGGAGCCTACTCTAAAATAGATCATATATTATGCCACAAAGCTACTCTTAACAAGTACAAAAATAACAGATATTACCTTGTGTTCTGTCAGATAATGATGGATTGAAATTAGAAATCAATGATAAAATAAAAAAACAGAGACTACCCCAACACGTGGAGAGTAATTAATATGCTAATGAATGATGCAAGGATAGCAGGAGATATCAGGGAGGAGATAAAAAATTTCTTAGAGGTATATGAGAATAACAATATAACATATCAAACTTTGGGATACTCTGAAAGCAGTACTAAGAGGAAAATTCATTGCCTGGAGCACATTTATTAAAAGAAGAGAAAGTGAACAAAAAATGACCTAACAATACAGATCAATGCCCTATTAAAAAGAACAGAACAACATCCAATGTAATACAAGATAGAAAAAATTAAAATCAGAGTTTAAAATTGGTGAAATTGAAAAAAAAGAAACAATTTAAGAAAATGACAAATAATTGATTCTTTGAAAAATAAACAAAATTGATAAACCCTTAGCTACACTAATGAAGAGGAAAAGGAAAACTGAAATTACTAAAATTTGTAATGAGAAGTAAAATGTCCCAAAAGACACTATTGAAATACAAAGCATAATTAGAAGCTATTTTGAAAATATATACTCCAAAAAAATAGAAATCTCAATGACATCAACGGGTTTCTGGAAACATGATCCACACAAAGTGAATCTGGAGAGCATACACAATTTAAACAGATAAATTTCAAACAATTAAATAGAAAAAGTCATCAAAAGTCTACCAACCGAGAAAAATCAAGGACCAGATGAATTATCAGCTGAGTTATACAAGACCTTTAAAAAAGAACTCATTCCAATACTTCTCAAAGCATTCCATAAAATAAAAAAGGAGGGAAATCTTCTAAACTCATTATGTAAATCTAGTTTTACCCTGATACCAAAACCAGACAAAGACATATTGAGAAAAGAAATCTTCAGACCAATTTCCCTAAGGTACAGAGATGCAAAAATTCTTAACAATATTAACAATATTTTAACAAGTTGCATGTAAAAACACATTAAAAATATAGTACACCATGATCACGTGGGTTTCATCTCAGGGATGCAAGGTTGGTTCAACATACAAAAATCAATAAATGTAATTCACATCAACAGACTTAAAGGTAAGAATCATATGATTATTTAAGTAGATGCAGAAAAAGTATTTGACAAAATACAGCAACATTTTATGCTGAAAACACTTGAAAAAATAGAGACAGTAGGATCACACCTCAAAATTGTAAAAGTTATCTATGCTAATTCCATGGTCAGCAAAATTCTACATGGAGAAAAAATGAAAGCATTCCCTCTAAAAATTGGAAAAAGGCAGGAATGCCCTCTTTTACTACTTTTATTCAACATCTTCCTTGAAAATCTAGCCAGAGCAATTAGACAAACCAAAGCATTTAAAGGGATATGAACAGGAAAAGAAGAACTCAAACTCTCACTTGTAGCCAATGACATGATTCTATTTTTAGCACATCTAAAAAATTTCACCAAAGTACAGAATTGCAGGCTAAGCAGGATTTACAGACAATGAAACTTTGTAAGGTTATAAAGGCTATGAAAGTCATAGAGTTATAGAGTTCTTGAAATCTATGAGGTCACAAAATATAAGCAGGTCATAAAGTTGCATAGCTCATAGAGGCTATCATGGTCACAGAGGCTAGTCAGCTCATAGTGGATACTTAAGGCATAAATGGTACACAGAAAATAGGGACTAGTCAGACAACATAGTCCATGCCATTTGAAGGGTTACTCAGATCTTAGAAGATGCTCAAGCCATAAAAGCTATATAGGCTTTTGAGTCAATGCAGATTAGAGCTGTTACTCAGGTCATATCTTCTATACAGGTCTCAGAGTGAAACCAGATTTCATGGAGTTTGGAGAGATCACAGGTTTTGCTGGTCATATAGGTTACTCAGTTCAAAGAGGCCACTAAGATCATAGAGTACAGAGGAAACAGATATCTGCAGGCCACAGATGCTATGCAGGTCATCATAGTTACTCAGTTCATGCAGGCTATACAGATTGTGTTGGCTATTCAGGTCCAGCACAGTAAAATAAACTACACCAAAGATGCTACTCAGGTCGATTCACTCAGCAAAAGAGGATATGCAGGCCAAAGGAGCTGCTCAGACCATATATACTACTGAAGTCATTAATCTACTTGAGATACAAGGCAATATAAGGCATAGAGTCTATGATGCTAACAGGAGACTCAGGTCATAAAATTGCCTCAGGATATAAGGTTACTCAGAAAATAGAACAGGTGCAGACCATAGAATATATGCAGGTCAAATGGATTACTCTGACAAAGGAAGCAATTCAGTCCATAGAGGCTATTTTCCCAATTGAGGCTATGCTGGTTATAGGTTCTACAGAGGTCACAGACACTACATTGATCATAGATACCCCACAGGTAGTATATGACTTCAGGTCATAGAGTCTTTTCATATGATTTTGGCCACTCAGGATATAAGGTCTATATCAGTCATAGAGGTTTCACAGGTCATACAACCCTCTTTGGTTATATGGGTTACTAACACAATTTACGTTACTCAGACCATTTGGGTCACATAAGTCCAAGAGGATAAAATGGTCAAAAAGTCCTCTTTAGTCAATTGAGTCTGTCAAGACCATAGAGGTTATGCAGGCAATAAGAGTTTGTGCAAACTAAAGAGGCTATTCAAGTCATAGAGACTGTTATACCCATGAGAGTTACATAGGTCATAGAAAATATTCATCCAGTAGAGGCTTCCCATTTCTTATAAGCTTCTGAAGCAATAGAGAATATGTAGGACATAGAGGAACTATGGTCTTTAGGCTAATATGATGATAGAGGTTAAGTAAATTAAGCATTTCAGGTCACAAAGTTTATACAGATAGTAACAATAACACATTTTAGAGTCTTCTAAGTCAATAGATAATACATACACAGCCCATAGAATATTCTCAGATTATAGAGGCTGCATCACTCATGGAGGACAAAACGTCTTAGAACCTATACAGGTCATATTGCATCCTGAAGTCATATAGTCTATTAATGTCATTTAGCTCTTCATGCCAAATTTTACACAAGACACAGAGTCTGTGCAGAAGATATAAACTGCTCAATCCAAAGTGTTTTTTGTTTTGTTTTGTTTTGTTTTTTTCAAGTATTATAGGCTACATAGTCCATACAGACTTTGCTGGCCATATAAACTCCTCAGGTCATAGCAGCACTCAGGTTACTCAGTTAATTGAGGTTACACAAGTATTAGAGTAATTGCATGTAGTAGAGTCAACTAGGTCCATAGATGCTACACAGGAAAAAAGAGGATATGCAGGTCACAGAAGCTACAAAAGTCATCAAGGCTACATTGATCAAAGGGACTACTAAGGTCATTTTGGTTATTAATATAGTAGAGACTACTTATATCATCAAGACAAACCAGATAACAAAGGAACCACATATCATACAGACTAAAAAGATTATATTGTTGGCTAATACTATAGAAGATAGGTAGGTCACAGGGAGTATGTGATCACAGAGATGATATAGGTCAGTAATGCCACTCAGACAAAGGCTACTCAGGCCTGTTGGCTTTGAGGATCTTGGAGATGACTGAGACCTAAGAGACTTTGGAGTTCATAGAGCTATGAAGGTCATAGAGGCTATTCAAGCCATAGAGTTCATGCAGGCCACAGAGGATATCCAATCCATGAAGAATACAGAAGTCATAGAGGTTTCAAATTTCATAGGTGGTACTCAAACATTAGACACTTCTCAGTTTATAGAAGCTATTCAGGTCATAGAGGGTAAGCAGGCAATAGAGGCTAGTCAGTATATAGATGGTACTAAGACCATGGGGTTACTCATTTACTTGTGGATATGCAGGTCATAGGCCAGAGGTAATGAGGCTACTCAGGGTATAAAGGCCACAAAACACATAGAGCTTTTTCAGGTCATAAAGACAAAGATGATCATAGGGACCAATAATGTCATTTGGCCTACTAAGGCCAGAGTCATTACTCATGTTGTTCACACCCCTGAGGCCATAATATGTATGTGGATATTAAAGACTAGAGTGGCTATAGAGTTTACCTAGGCCATGGAAGGCATGGAGGCCAACAAGGATACTCATGCCATAGAGTTTAAACAGGTCATAGAGTATATGAAGTTCTAGCAGTTAATAAGTCATAGAGGATAAATTGCTCATAGAAGTGACATTGGACATTGATGCTACTCAGGCCATGTAGGCTACTCAATCTACAAAGTGTTTGCAGGTCATAGAGCCTTGCACAACATAGAAGCTATGCAGTTCAGTGTCTTCACAGGTTAAAGTGTTATGCTGTTCATGAAATCTATTCAGAACATAGAGGATATGTACACCACAGAGAATACTCACCACAGAAGATACTCAGGTCATTTTGGCTCCTCAGGTCTTGCAAATTCTATGGAGTTTATAGAGGCTATGCTGGTATTAAAGAGTATGTTGGTTATGCAAGTATTTCAGGACATACATGAAACAAGATGGTATATGGATTACACAGGCTATGCAGGGTCTAGAAAGTACTCAGTTCACAGAATGAGTTTACGGAAACCATAGAAGATATTTTGGTCATAGAGACTATGCAGATTACAGAGGCTACACAGGGCATAGAATTTAGTCAAGGAATGGAGGGCATGATGATCTGAGAAGTTATGCAGTACATCAAGGCTCTACAAGACACAAAAATGATGGAAATCATGGGTCTACTGAGGTCATACAGATTTTGATCATTAGGTTACTTCTGCCATGAAGCCTATGCTGGTCATAGGGCCATTGCCATTCTTTATAATTTGTAATCCCCTCAGAGCCCATGTACAATATAATCTGAGAATTGTCAGAAGTGAACTGATTACATTATGATAGTTCTAATGTAATGAGTGCATTCAATCCTTGATAGAAATACTCAAGTTCTTTAGTTTACTCAGATCAAAGGTTACACATGTCATCGAGGCTGCACAATTCATAGAGGCTACTCAGGTCATAGGTGCTGCTCAGTCCATAGGAGCTATTCAGGTCATTCAGGCTATATAGTTTATACAGTTTACTAAGGACACGGAGTCTAACAGGTCATAGAGGCTATTAAAGTTACTGGACTTTTCAAGTCATTTATGAAACTTCAAACTTAAAGGCTACATAGGTTACAGATACATTGCCAGTTATATAAGTCTTGCAGGCTATAGAGGCTATATACCTCATAATGGATACCCATGCCATAGAACTTACATTGTTCATGTTCATGGACACTATCAGATCATAAAGGAAATTAGGGGCAAAGAGGATTCTCATGCAATAGGTCCAATAAGTAAAATGCAGAGAGGAGATACTAAGGTAATTTAGGCTCCTCATATCATAGAGCATATTCAAGCTATGATAACTAAAGAAGACCTCATGCTATGAAAGTAATAATGAATATTTAGGCATGGAAACTACACAAGTCATGTCTCTATGTAGGTCATCAAAGTAATTCAATTTATAGAGACCTTCTCAGGTAATTAGGGATACTCAGGACATAAAGACTATGTAAGTCATAGAGATGTAACCAGTCAGAGAGGCTACTTAGGCCTTTAGTCTATTAACACCATAGAGAGAATACAAATAACAAAAGCAATGTAAGTCACAGAGACTTAGAAATTTGTAATGGCAACTGAGTTATAGAGAAAAATAAATCATTTAAGCTTCAAATGTCATATGCTATGCAGTTAATAGAAGACACACAAGGACTGGAAAGTATGTAGGACAAGGATGTTTCTCAGGTTATAGGTTCTCCTCAGACCATAAAGGCAATGTAGTTCAAATATATACTGGCCATAGAGATTAAGGAGATCAATCAGACAACTTAGAACATAGAGCTTATCCAGGACATATAGGCTACCAAATTCATAGAGTGTATTCAGCACAGAGACTTTGCACAACAAGAAAGCTGCTCAAGTTACAAGGGGCTATGGAGATATGGCATAGAGTGTACTTTGGCCATCAAAAATACTCAGGCCACCAAGGCTACACAGATCATAGAGGTTAAGCAGGTCACAGAAGTACTTAGCTCCTTTTGATTACTAATGCCATAAATGATACTTAGATTATTTAGTGGATACAGTTCACAGAGACTACTCATGACATAAATAATATTCACACTATAGAAGCAACAAAATCAGAGGTATTGTGCAGGTTACAAAGTCCATGCACATCATAGAGGATAATCCAGGCATGGGGGATTCTCCCAGAATTTTGGCAAGTCAGGACATAAATTCTCCATGTACCTAAACATCAGATATGCACACGTATCATATGTAAGGAAATTTATAGAGACAACTCAGGCAATACTGGCAATACAGGATATAGAGGCTATAAAAGACAAAGAGGGTATGAAACACATGGTGGTTACATAGATAATATGGGTTATGCTATCAGTGCAATATACTGAGTACATAGAGGCTACTCAAGTCATAGAGAGTACATAGGCAGTAGAGGCTATGCATACCATATAGGCTTTGAAATTCATAGATGATGTTCAGGCCACAGAAACAAAAACATCATGTAGTCTGTACATTTTGTATGTTAGCTAACTCATAAAAAATTCTCAAGTAAAGGAGGTAATTTAGGCAATAGAAATGACACAAGCCACCGAGGACACTCTATTCATGAAGGATATGAGATTCTAGAAGCTACCCAGATTATAGCAGCTATGCTATTTGTATATGATGCTCAGGTTTTAGAAGTCAATTAGGTCATAAAATTTGCACAGGCCACTCAGGCTGCTTGGGTCATAGAGGCTGCACAGAATATGGAGGCTAAGCATGTCATAATGGTACTGAAAATATGGAAGTTAATTGGGTAATTTAGGTTACATGGACATAGAGACTATGCAGAACATAGACACATGGGTCACAGATTTTATGTAGGACACATGTGAATGCATAACATTCAGGCCATTGAGTCTCTGTAGGCCATAGGGCCAAAACCGACCTTAGTGTCTATGCAGGACATAGGGGATTCACAGATCATGGAGTATAATATAAATAAGGAGGATGTTTAGGCAATAGTAGCTTTGCCGAATACATAGAGTAAAAAGTTTGTAGAAGATATTAAGGTCATAGAAAAATGCACCTTTTGGGAGCTTCTCAGATCATAGAAGCTAGGAAGGTAATAGGAGCTGCACTGGTCATTCAGGCTATCTAGGTCATAGAAGTTCCACAGGTCATAGTGACCATGCAAGTACTAAAGGTTACTTAGAATGTAACACTTACTCATGTCATAGACTGCAGGCCATTAAACTATTCTGTTCAGAGGTACTATAGAGAATATAAAAGTATCTAAAATCCTAGATACAATATAGGTCAAAGAGTTTACTAAGGACATAGAGGCCACATAGGCCATAAAAGGCTATACTGGCAATACAGGCTATGGTGTTCAAAATGGCTACATTTTTTAATACTGTCATATTATAGAAGGTATTAAGGCATTTGAGGTTACTCATGTCATAGGTTCCAGGCAGATCATAGTAACTACTGAGATGAGAGGCTACACATATTTTAGAGGCTACTTAAATCAAAGAGACTACAGATATTTTAGAGAACACTTGGATATTGAATTTACAAAGGTGTGCAAAAGATAGACTACTCTGATAATGGAAGTTAGTCAGGTTATGGAGAATGCTCAAGTCATAAACTTTAAAGCATCATACTAGTTACAAGATGACAAGACAGGACACAGGACATGCACTTCACAGAAGATACTCATGCCATGGAGTTTTTACTGGTCATAGAGTATAAGCAAGTCATAGATCTATTAAGATCCTTTAGGCTACTCAGTTTATAAAGGTTACACAGGTCAAGCAGTCTCTGCAGTTATTAGAGTCTAATGAGGTCATATAAACTGTTCATCCCATAGAGGCTACTGTGATAATAGTGGAGTCTGAAGTCATACAGGATACTCAAGTCCTTTAGGCTATTCAGGCTATGTAGTTACACAGGTCATATAGGATTTTCAGGCAAAGAAGTTAAGCACATCTCTGAGGCTATACAGGTAACAGAGGCTATGAAGGTCACAGAGGTTTAACTGTTATAGATGCTATACAGTACCATGAGTCTTCATAGGACCTAGAGTTTTCTCAGGCTATAAAAGGTATTCAGGACATTGAGCCTACTGTGGTCATATAGACTAATTTGGCCCTAAAGACTGCTCACATCATAGAGGATGCACAGGTCATATCAGTTATGCTAGTCACAGAGGTTATGGTAGTTCTAGCAATACTGACTTCCACAAGGGTACTCAAGTCAAAGAAAGTGTGGTAGCTACCCTAGTAAGGTCATACAGGGTAGGAAAAAATCTCTACTTTTAAAATAGATGCTACACAAACTATAGAATTTACTTATACTACAGAAGCTTCAAAGGACACAGAGGCTACACAGGTCCTAAAAATACCCTGGTTAAAATCTGTCTCCAGTCTTAAGGGACTACAAGGGAATAGAATATTTATTCCATAGAGTTTACACATACCTTCAACCATTTAGTAAATAGAGGCTATCAGGTCATAGAGGATATGTTGACCATATCTGTGAATATTTTGCAAGATACTCAAGAAATAGAAACTTTGTAGTTCATAGAGGCTACACAGGTCACAGAATTTACCTAAGTCATAGAAGGTAAACAGGCCTTAGAAACAACCCATTGAAGACACAGTGACTGCAGTTTGTTGAGTCAACACAGATCACAGAGTCTACCAGATCATAATGGTTCCTAGGGTATCAATATTACAGAAGTTATTTACACTACCCAGGCCATGAAGATGATTTACACCACATTGTTTATGTGCAGTATAGGCCATGGAATTACATAGACCATGGATACAATGCAGGTTATAGAGACTACTCAAACCTCGAAGTCTATAACGGGTCATAGAGCCAATGAAGTTCATAAAGTCTACATGGGTCATAAATGCAGTGTAAGACATATCATGTAATCATGCCATAATTTCAGGGCTCTTCATGTAAAAGAGGCTACTTTGTTCATAGAAGAAGCACAGGCCAGAGAAATTATATTGGTCACAGACTACTGAGATTATAGGGCAATTAAAACTTTAGGCTACTCAGGACAAAGAGGGTATGAAGGTCATTGTGTCGGCTAAGTCTATAGATATTGGTGAGGTTTATAAGATACTCAGTCTGTAAATGTTGTACAGGACATCAAGGCTACTCAGGTCATTTGTCTACTCAGACCATAAAGGCTGGTGTCTAAGATATTGAAGAAGGCATGGAAATTACCTAGGCCAAAGTATTTACTAAGTTTATATAGACTACTTAAGTCATAAAGTTTGCATAAATCATAGAGATGACATAGAAACAAAGGCTAAGCATATAATAGAGGTTATGCAGATCATAGAGATTTTTCAGTTCATTAGAGAATTCTAATGTTATTTTGGTTACTCAGACCTCAAAGTCTACAGAAGTCACAAAGTATATTATGGGCATTTAGAATTCTGAGGCTTCAAAGGGCTATGGACCTGAAAATGACAGAGTCTACTCAGATCCCGTATATAAACAGGACATAGGATATTCTCATGTCATGAAAGATACATAGGTCATAGATGTTGTGCAGGTTATATGGGCTACAAAGGACAGAAAGGTTTGGCAGGTTATAGAGTCTACCCAGGTTATACAGGCTATGGTGTCCATAGAAGCTTCACGAATCATAGTCACTACTAAGGACATTGAGGTTACTCAAGCCAATGTGGGTACTCAGGTTATAGTGGTAAACCATGTCTCAAACTACCCAGTCATTAGGGGTCAACAAGATCATAGAGGCTACTGAAATAATTTATGCTTCTTTGGTTATAAAGCCTATTCAGGTCAAAAGTCCTTGGTCATAGATGTTACAATTTTATAATGTATTAAATAAAAGAGGCTATTCATTTCATTTAGAATACTGATGCCATAAAGATTTTGCATACCACAGAGATTGTACAGTTCATAGAGTCTCCTCAGGCCAAAGAGGCTACTAATGTTACTTAGTGTATTTAGGACAGATAACTTAAACAGGTCACAAAGGATATACTTATGCTGGAGAATATTAAGGCCATAAATTCCTCATGGGTTCTCATGCTATTTAGGCCATGAAGTGTAGACAGGTCACAGGAGTTGCTAAGTTAATTTTAATATCTCAGTTTATAGACACTATACAGGATATAGAGCCCACCAAGTACCCAGAGTCAATATATCACATAAGCTTCACCAAACATAGAGGCTTCACTAGTCATAGGGCTGCTAAGTTCATTTAGGCTTATCATGCCATTAAGTCTAAGCACTTCATAGAGTTTGGATACATTATAGATAACACCCAGTCATTGAGGATATATGGGTCAATAAAGATGCATAGTTTAGGGATGATACACAGACTAAAGAGACCACAGGAACTACAATTGAGATAGAGATGAAGCAGGCCACTGATATTATGTCTTAGATGACACTCAGATTATAGGCTATGCATTGGAAAGTAAAACTGAAGAGGTGATGAGAACTTTCAGTCTATTCAGATAATAGAGGATCTGACTATTCAGGCTATCAATCTTCCCCAATTAAACAACCTATGCATATCATAGAGATTACACAGTAGATAGAATCTACTACATTCTTTAAGTTACTGAGGTCATAAAGGTTACACATGTTACAGAGCCTTCACAAAACATAAAATCTACTCAGGCCATAGATGCTTCAGATGGTATAAGGTGTACTAAGGGCATATACAGTATAAAGTTTATTTAGGTTATTCAGAGCAAAAAAGAAACACATTTCATAGAGGTCTCACAAGTCATAGAAGCTACATATGTCATGGGAATACATAGGTAATAGATGTTATGAAGGTTATAGATAAGACCAAAAACTGCAGAGGCTGTGTGGATTATGAATGTTAGGAGAGTATAAAGGGGACAAAAACATACCTTTGCCAAAGCAGCTTTTTTAATAAATTGTGCTTGGAAAAATGGTTATTCATATGTATTTCAATGTGACAATAATCTTATCTGTCACTCTGTACAGAAAGTCAATTCAAAATGGAATACAAACTTTGAAATGAGGCCAGAAACTATGTAACTCTTAGAAGAAAACTTGGGATTAACACTCCAACCTATAGGCACATGTTACAATGTTCTCAGTAGTACTCCTAAGACTGAAGAATTAATGTCACATATTAGCAAGTATGATGAAATCAATGTTAAAACGTTTGAACAGCAAAAGAAGAAATTTAGAATGTGGAGAACCAACAGAATGAGAGAAAATCATTGCTAGCCACTTTTCTTGAAGAAGATTAATATTCAGAATATAATGATAACTAAAATTACTTACCATGAAAACCCCACAAATAATTATAATAATTATTAAATTATTATAAATGTTCAAATGACCTATACAGTCACATCTCAAAAGGAAAAAAATATGTCCAAGAAATACATTAAAAGTGTCAAAATCATTACTAATTAGGGTATGCAAAAATATTACACTGAAATTTTATCTAATTCTAGTCAGAATGGACATTATCCAGAATGCAAATAAAAATAAATGCTGAAGAATATGTGGAAAAAAAGAAACACTTTTCATAGTTTCAGTGAGATGGAAGTACACTATTAGTTCCATATTTTTATGGAAATCAGTGTGGGGATTTCTAAGACTAGGAATAGAACTGCCATATAGTCAAGCTGTATCCCTCCTCAGTGTACATTGTAAAGAATTATTCATCATAATATAGCAATATCTATGTGTCCCAAATTTGTAACAGCACAGTTCACAGTAACCAAACTACAAAACCAGTCAAGGTATCTATCAGTGGATGAATGGAAAAGAAAATATGGTGTGTATATATATATATATATATGGTGTATATATATATGTATGTATATGTCATATATATTTATATATGACATAAAATTTTATGTCAATAAATAAAAATAAAATTATATTATTTGTATGTAAATGGATAGAAATTGAGAACATTATGTCATGTACAATAAGCTACACTCAGAAGGTCAAGGACAATTTTTTTCTCATATGTGGAAGCTAGAGAGTAAAAATGAAAAGGTATGTATCTGTGTGAATCTCATGAAAATTAAAATTAGTTGAGTAATTTAAGGAATACAGGTAGGAGAATAATATTGGTCAAATTATAGTGTTACATTGTGTGCATTTTTGAAAATGTAAAAAATCCTACCATTATGACATATATAGGCACAAATAAACAATTGATAAAAATTTGCTTTAAAAAAGTAGAAGATACAACATATACAGAGTTTACAATACTGACCCTGGCTACTCCATGAATACAAGGTTCTTATTCATAGAATATATACAGGCAATAGATGATATTCTATCCATGCTAGGCAGGTCATATTGGCTACACAGACAAAAATGATACATAGGCTTTAATGGCTACAAGTGTCAAAAATATATGCAGGTCATGGATGGTGTTGTCATAGAGTCTAATGAGGTCAAAGAGGCTACAGAAATATATAGAAGGTCATAGAAATATGGTGAACACAGAGTCCACACATGTCATAGAAGATTTCAAGTGAATTTAGGCTATTAAGGCTACAGTAGTTACTAAGCTCTTTTATGATACCCAAGCCAAAAGGGCTAAACAGGACATGTACTATGCTGGATAAAGAGTCTCTGGCACATATACAGTATAGGCAGGTCATGCAGGTTATATAGATTAAATTTGTCACTCAGGACATGGAGGTTATGCAGGCCACAGTGGTTATTCATTTCTTAGAAGATAATCAGAACATGAAGGCTACATGGGGCTTAGAGAAATATATAAGTGATAGAGACTATATGCACCATAGAAGCCATGCTGGCCATGGAGGATTTCTGAATCATAGAGACTATGCAGGACAATGAAGTTAATTGATAAGAGCAGAATCACAGTTTACAGAAGCTCCTGATATCATAAAAGTTATACAGTTTACAGAGGCTACGGTGGCCATAGAAGCTATGCACAACATACATGCAATTTAGCTCACAAGTAATATTCAGGTTATAAGTCCATGAAGAACAAAAAGGCTACTCAAGTCATAGAGGCTATGCAGGTCAGGGGCTGTTAAGGTAATTTTGACTACTCATGGAACAGAGGATATTCATCCTCCAATGCACATGTAAGACATTAGGCTATAAGTTTATAGAGGTTTCTCATTTTTTAGAAGCTATTCATGTAATAGAAGTTATAAAGCCATAGAAGCTAGGCTGATCATAGAGTCTATTTATATCATAAAAGGTACACAAGACATAGAGAATATTCGGACTCTACAGGATATGCAGACAATACAAGATATATATGTCATAGTGTATGTCCAGCATAGAGGCTACAAAGACCACAGTGACTGTGCAGTTCCTAATGGCTACTAAAGGCATAAAGCCTTCAAAGTTCATAGTCTACTGAGGTCAAAAAAGGATACTAAAGTCATTTAGAATACTCATGTCATAAAAACCATGCAGATCACAGAGCTAAAGGCCAAAGAGGCTATTCCACCTGTAGATGTTATGCACGTCACAGAAACTATTCATGTTAGAGGCCTCAAAGTCATACAGTTTACTCAGGTAATAGAGGCTGCTCATGCCACACTGGTTACGCATGTCATAGAGGCTACTAACGTTATTTAGGATACTAAATGTCTCAGAACACAAAGTCAGCACAGAAAACATCCAACATATACTTACAATGAAGATTTTTCAGGTCATAACACTACATAGGTCACAAATGACACCCGGTCCATAAAGCCTGGGAGGATCATAATATCTATTCTGACATAGAGACTTTGCAGATCATAGTGAATATTTTAGGGTACAGATGTTGCAGAGATAATAGAGACAATAAGGTTATACCAGGTAAGCAGTCAATAGAATCCATTCAGGACCTAGAAAATTGGCAGGCCATAGGGGTGCTTCAACTCCAAGATACTTTGCAGGTCATAGTCTATTAAGACCAGAAAGACTGCTCAAGTCATGTTTGTTGAGGTCATCCAGGCTCTATAGATCACAGAGGCCATGAAATTTGTAGAGACTACATAGGCCAGAGAGACAACTGAGATCATAGAAGCCATGTAGTTATTAGTGGTAATTCAGGTCATAGAGTTTATGCAGGTCTACAGAGTACACAGATTATGTTTGCTTATAGATTTGAGACACATAGGTGCAAAGGTAATCCTGACCTACTGAGATAATAGAAGCTACTAAGTTCACTTAGAATTTTCAGGAAAATAGCCTGAGGCTATGCAGGTCATACAGACTGTAAATACCACAGAGGCTATATAGGTCATAGAGGCTATGTAAGCCACAGAGACTACACTGAGTATAGCAGTTACAAAACTTTTTTAGCTACTATTTTTTTCTTACCTAGTCATACATGACAGAAAAATACATTTTGATTTATTTTACACAAACGGAGTACTTTTCATTTCTCTGGTTGTACATGATATAGTTACACTCTTGCTATAAAGGCCACATAGGTCACTTAGGTTACTCAGGCCTTAAATGGTATGAAAGTCAAAGGCTATGCCAGACATAGACAGTTGAATGTAAGAGACTATGCATGTCACAGATGTACTCAGAGGACTACATGTGAGACTACACAATCATAGAGGCTTTTCAAGACAAACTTTTACTCAGAACATACAGCATACTGAGACAGTAAAATCTAAAGACGTGTCATAGAGACATCAGAGGTCATACAGTCTATACAGTTCATAGAGATGTTTGATACTACAGAATGTGTGCAACACAAAGATTAGTCAAGCCTTAGAAACTATGTAGATCTTAGAGGTTACTCAGAGTATAGAAGGTATGAAGGCAATAGAACTGACAAATAGAGTGAAGACTATTAACACAGCAATGTCATAGTGAATGCTGTGAAGATAAAGTCTATTGTTATCATTTAGACTTTTCAGGCCATAAAGACTATATAATTGTTATAGTCTGTGCAAGCAATTGAGGTTGTATATGTTGTTGTGGTTACACTGTTCATAGGAACTGCTCAACTTATTGAGGGGACTTGGATCAAAGAAATGCTGGCATTATGGGTTACTCAAGTCAGACATACTACCCAGATTATATGAAATACTGAAGCCATGGAGACTTTGTTCATTATAAAGCCTACACAGGTCATAGAGGCTAAGGACATTGAGGCTAGAGGATCAACTAAGGAGCAGGCTTCTTTATCATGGTATGGACAGGCAGGTGGATGGGTATGGAGAGCAGATGTCTGTCCTGCCTGAGGTCATTTGATTTTCACAAGGCCTCCAGCTCTGAAGGATGGGGCTGGGATCCCAGGTCACTCCTGGCTACCACATGTGTGACCATGAGGTGTGATCAGATAATAAACACTTCTGGAATTCAACTGGGTTCCACAGACTGTGAGGGGACCTGAGCCATGGACTCGGGACCAAGGACTCAGGACATTAGGGGATATCACCCTCCCTAATCCTATCCACCACAGGAGTCAGAGGAAACAGCTTGCCTGCTTCTGTTCATGGCGGCTGTCAGTGAGCTCTTCCAGTCTCTCCAGGGAGCCCTGCCCCTGTTGGAGGCTCTTAGAATAAATTGCAGAACACTGCTCTTTCTCTGTGTGTCCTTGGGTGACTATAATTCTAGTTTCTGCCAAGACTCTCAAGGCTGACTGGTATCTGAGCTTCCTTGTGCTTGATGCCATAGGGTTGGGAAGAAGTGCCCACCTGGACTGCTGAAATGCCTTTCCTCTTTGTCTTCAGGGTCCTTACTTGATGTCACATTGTCTAGCCAGGAGTACTTGGACCTGTGCGCAGTCACCTCACCTACTGTCCCATGGATCTAGACCCTGCCCTAGGCCATGCAGCTGGCAGAGGTGGGTGGGCTGGTGCAACCCAGGTCCTCAACTCCCCCAATACAGGTTGCAGAGCTATTTCTCCTGACCAATGAGTGGACAAAGATGAATCCTGGAATATATGGACTCTACAATGAGAGAAAAAAGAGGGTTAGGGGCACCCTCAGCTGGGGTGCAGAGAATAAGTGTCTAATGTTTTCAGTTTCAACCAGCACTGTGTAGTCTGATGGGTTTCTGGTTCTGTCAATCAAATAAATATTCCAGTTGCAGAGTATGGAATTGTGGTCTTTCTTTCCAACTACCAGGATTCCCCATTGGAGTAAGGGGCCCATTTCATGGGAAAGTAAACAGAGGACTTGGGGGGAATGTGACTAGCCAGGTCCCACCCAGGGTGAGGGCTTCCCTGCACTCAGAGGAGTGAATCCTCCAATTTCTGATGAGACAGACTTCCTCAGTGTTGTGGGCTCTCTTCTGTTGGGTTTGGGGACATTCACCACCTTCCTGGAACCCAACTGCAATACAAACACTGGTGATCTCAACAACAACCGAGTCTGCCACATGCTGATAGACTGGTCAGACTCCTGGAAGCAGCCTAGGTGCAACCCACTGGACGAAGCCTTGACCTTGGCCAGCAACCAGTCTCAGTGATGACAGGATGGACAGACCAGCTCCCAGAACCACCTCAACTCCTTGAGTCCTCCCAGTATCTCAAGAGGAGGGCTATCTCCATTGTCTTCCCTGACAGGGAGCTCCAGTCACCTTGTGATGTTGATGTGCCAGTGGGAAATGCCAGGGGTCAGTCAGGAGGAGCAGTACACACCTGTAAAGGATCAGGACAACAGGTGGACTCATTGCACTTACCAATCCACAAGATATACTTGTTTTCTGTGTTGTGACTAAGCTTCTCCCAGGGTCACAGGCACATTACAGCAGGAAGTTTACAATTGTGCAAACAGAAAAATGCCCCAGAGACATCCTGGTTCTGATCCTCAGGACCTGTGGTACTTTATCTGGCCCCTCAAAGGAACTTTGTAGATGGAATAAAGTTAAGGTTCTGAATGTGGAGAGGTAATCCAGGAGGCCCAGGGGACCTGATGTCACCCGAACTTCTTAGCAGATGGAAGCAAGAGGCCAAGGGTCAGAGAAAGACCAGATAGCTGCTCTCCTTGTTCCAAAATTGCCTTCCCACCTCTGTGTCTTCAGGCCTGTGAGGACAGGAAGTCCACACCAGCCAAACATGCCTGGGTCTCCCTCTCCCTTCATTGGCTTGGTCCCAAAATTCCTTCCACGCAGAATCACACCTCTTCTTTCTGCTGCTGGAACTGCTCAGAGCAGCTGTGGTGTGGCAGGTCCCCTCCTGCTTTGGTCTCAGTATCCTTATCCCCTTCTACATTGCAGATGCATGACCTCAGACATGCTGGCACAGAACCTCCTTGTGGCCCACTCAGGGCAGAGGGTCCACCACTTGTTCTATGTGCTTGAAGTCCTGGTTTCTTGGTTATAATGAGGAGATGAAAATCCAGATACAGCATGCCTGGTTCTACCCAGCTCTGCCACTTACTACCTGAGTGAACTTGGGTTGGTTATTGAATTTCCCTGGCCCTCAATGGCCTTATGTGTAAATGGGGTGTCATGAAAGAACATAGTTCCTAGGGCTTGGGGGAGTAAGTCTGATGCACACAAACCCTCTTAAACCATCTCCATCCCCTGGTGCACCCTAGACAAATTGTACAGTCCCAGCACCACAACATGACCATTCCCCAATTTCTGAAAGTCTGCTGCTGATCGACAATCTGGGTATGGGTGGGAGGGTCTCTCTTGACCCCCTGCTGTCCAGACTGTGTAGACCATTTGCTCTACTGTGGCCCTGGAACTTGGTTGGCAGCACTGTGATGAGCACAGACTCTGGAATGGTCTCATGAGCCTCCAGATCTTGAACAACCCTATCCTGGGCGGGATGCCTTCAGCATGCTGCACCACAGCCAAACACTCTGTGTTTCCAGACATGCAAGGGTCCAAGGAGCAATCTTCACATGCAGCCTTGGCCACTGAGTCACTCCATATGTCAAGGAGGCATGGCCTTTCCACAGCTCTAGGGCAGGACTCAAGGTCAGTAGCCTCAGGAATATTCCCTTTACCTCTGACTCCTGTCCATTCCTACACCCAACTACTGAACACAGGCCCAGAGGATTTTGAACCCTGGCAATGCCAGAGGAGACTCAGCACACACAAGAATGCCCAGGGTACCTTGGACAGTGGGGTTGTCCACATTACTGGGGATGATCCCTCTCCTTTGGGATGAGGCATGAGGCTTCAGAAGCAGCCCAGACACCACAGGCCCTGAAGTTCCTTCTGTACACCCACACCACAAACCCTCCCATGATGGCAGAGCCATCAGACCTCACCCATTCTGTATGCTCAGACTCAGCAAGAGTGTGGTTCACTGAGGGACATGGGTTCTGTTTCTGGACACAGGGTTGCCTGTGGAGGCACTCCCTCTCCTCCCACCGCTGTGTCAGCTCCTCCTTCCTCACTTCTCCCTTCCTCTTTATTTCCAGGCTCCTCTCCATGTGGCTTCTGCCTCCCACCAGAGTGATCACTACTCCCAGGTGTCTGAGCAAGCTTCCAACCCCTCTGAGGCCCGAGTCCCTCTCCCATCATTTCTGGATATTTCTCTGCATTCTCTGGTAATGCCATGGTTCCTTCTTATCACCACTGACACGAAAGAGTAGCAGAAATGGGAAACACAGAAAAACCCTCAATTAAGGACACTCTGGACCTTCACCAGGATACATCCTGGAACATTCTCCTGAAATTCTCCTGCTGACCCTGCCCAGTAAACCCTTTTTAGGATATAGCATCATCCCATGTCTTCTCCATTCTGGAAACTTCTATGAGTAGAAACAGGAGTGGTTACTGCTCTGAATGGGAGTGGTCTTGGTGATGTGCAACTGAATGGAGGGCCTGTTCACACTCTGCACTGTGCTACTGTGTGACCTGCTCATGATGAGTATGCCAAACAGGCTTCTCCTCTCTCCTATTGGACAGATTGGGCATGGCCCACCTTCAAGAGTCTCCCAAGTCCTTTTCTGACTGCTGACTCTGTGGTTTGAACAGCAAGCACTGGGCACAGGGAAGCTGCTGTGGAGGGCAAAATCCAGCTTCCCAGTTTGTAACAAAGTGCCAGAGATCTGTAGGTGGAAGAGTTTGCTTTGGCTCTGAATTTTAAAGACCTCAGTCCAGGGCTGTTTTTGGCCAGGGGTCAGGCAGCACATCATGGAGGATTTTATGGCAGGGCAAACACCCCACCTCATGTCTGGGATGCAAGAGAGAAGCAGGACAAGTCTATGCTCCACAGTCCTCTTCAAGGACACATCTCATGGCCCTGATGCTGCACCATGCCCCACCTTCTACTAATTCATCTTCATAGAAACACAGTCTGGCGACTGGCCTTGAAGAGGTGGCCTGTGGCACTCTCTCCTGGAAGCAGTCCTGCTGGGCTACACTACTGTTGCTGCCTGAGGCACACCCATGCTGAGAAAAGCATTAGGTTTCACCAGGCCCTGACTGAACAGCACCCTGTCTGCAAGGAAGGCCCAGCACCATTGGTCTGGTGCTTGGTCCTTATCCTGGGGCAAGGCCTGAGACCACATCTTCTGGGGAAGTGAATCTAAGGGGCAGGACATAGGCCTCTGGGACTTGGCCAGGTCTCTGATTCCCCTGCTGTTCTTGCCATACCCCAGCTGCCACTGAGCATATGCCCTGCTCTCTGGGCCAGAGCCCACCCTACTACCTAAATAGTGGCTCACTCTCTTCTCTGGGCAGTGGCAGGACCCCTACCCTCAGCCATGGCACCCTCCCTGCAAAGTCCACAGGAAGACAGGACTTGGAGACAGTAGGAAAGGATGCAAAGAAGGATGCAGAGCAGGTGGACATCTGTTGGGTTGTCAGTGGTGGTGTTGCAACCGTTGTCTCTTCTTCAAACCCCATGGCAATCCTAGTATGTAGGTGTTCTGGGGCTGCCCAGTAGACACCAAGAAAAAACATTGAGAAAGAAGACATTTCTCTCATTAGAGAACACCCTGGCTTAGGAACCCAAAGAAGGGACCCTCTAGCCCTGTCCTGTTCAGGAACATTTACTTGAATAGGTTTCACCATGGATGCTCTGGGTGAAGCCACCAGGCTGGACAGTCCCCTGGGATGTCCTTCTGGAAACTGGACAGGGCCATTCTCTATCTCAGTTGGGAGGCTTCCAGCATGGAACAAGAGAGGGAGGGTGTGGAAAGCAGCCCCTGGTCTCTGTCAGAGTCACTGGCCAGCTGTGAGCACCCTGGCTTCCTACTCCAGCTTTCTCTCCTGTGTGTGGGCACTAGAGGCTGCAACATCAGAATCCAAACACAACAAACATGGCCACTGAGTGCACGGCATGGTCCTCAAACCTGTGGCCTTCCCAGTACCACAGGGGCAAGCTTCTGGGGTTCCAGATCTTGGAGTGAATAGAGTTGTGGGTGGCAATTTTGGAAGAGAAGGCAGGGTGCTTCCAGCCTGTACTACACTGGGTACAGGAAGTCAGGCCCCACGTCGGTACTGGCCCTACAAGTCCACTACCACCTGGACACTAAAATTCTGTGGAGGAGACTCAGGAATTGATTTATATGCCAGACTCAGAGCTTCCTTGTCTGTCCCAAACTGTCCTGTGCACACAGGTATAGGAGTAATGTCATTGTCAGAACTACCCCTGGCCACAATAGGGCAGGGTGGCAACAGCATTGGGTGATCCTGAGGGCCTGGCACTGCAAGGCTCAGTCACCTTGAATTGACAGAGAAAACACAGAGCACATACTATGTGCACACACACCCCCTTACACATCACACATAACATAGCACACACCACATGCACACATACCTGCTTACACATCACACAACACACACAACTCAACTCAGCAGATACCACATGCCCACACCTCCTTACACATCACACAAGAGATACAACACAATATACCATACATGACATGCACACACAACTCCTTACATATCACACAACACACAACTCAACACAGCATGCAGCACATGCAAACATAACTACTTACACATCACCCAATACACACAGGGCAACACAGCACTCACCACATTCACCTACACCTCCTTACACATCACACAAAACACGAAATGCGCACAGCACACAGCACATGTACACACACTCTTCACATTACAAAACACACATGATACCACACAGCACACATGACATATAAACAATCTTCTTACACATCACACTACACTACCACCATACAACAAACAGCACATATCACATGCATACTTGCCTCCTTACACATCATAACACACATAATGGAATACACAGTACACACCAAATGCACACAAAACTCCTTAAATATCACACAACACACAAAATGAAACAGAGCACACACCAAGTGCACACATAGGTCCTTACACCTCACAGAACATATAAAACACAACACAGCACAACCACATGCACACATCTCCTTTACACATCACAAAACAACTACAGCATGACACAGCACATACCTCAGCACATACACTCTTACACATCACACAGCACAAACAATGCAACACACAGCACACACTGTATATTCACAAAGTTTATTTTTAAAAAACACACGATGCAACACAAAACACACCATATAGAAAAAACATCCTTACATATCACATAACAAAACCACTACACAAAAAAGCAGCAAACATCATGTGAACACACACCTGCTTACAAATCACAAAACACACACAATGAAACACACAGCACATGCCATGGACACATACACCTTTCCAGACATCACACAGCACCCTTTAAATGCAACACACAGCATACATGATGTGCACACACACCCCCTTACACATCAAACAACACATTAAATGCAAGGCACAGCACACACCACATGTAGAAGACCTCCTTACACATCACATAACACACTGAATTCAACACAGCACATGACAAGTGCACACAAACCTCCTTGCACATCACAGAACATACATCAAATCATAGCACACACCAGGTGCACACACATCCCTTATACACCACACAACATTGACCTGAATACATCACCCACCACATGCACACACACTTCCTTACATATCACACAATATACTCACAATACAACACTCTGCACTCACAACATGCAGACACACCTCCTTACACATCACACACAATCGACACAATAAAAGTCCCACACAGGAACACAACATACACACAAATGACACACAAAATATATAGCACCCACTGTCCACGACACAGCAAGCACAACACATGTACACCCACTCACACACTGTACACATATCACGTACACACTTTACTACACACTAACAATGTTCTTTGACTTTACTGGAGATTATTATGGCTCACCACATGGTCTGTGGTGGGAAAGGTGTGTGATATGTGACCTTTGTCTTCCACTGAAGGTAAGGTTTCTCTGCTATTGGGAGGCCCTGAGTGGCCTTGAATTCTGGAGAAGGGGCTCTGTTCCCCTGGGGCTCCCCACCTGGCCCTACTGAACCCTTTGCTGACAGTGGCCATGGATGATAAACTGAGGGCCCAGGGTCCAGTCCAGGTGATGCCACTCAGCCCAGACACACCTGGGTGCCCACAGGAAAATACCCATGCCCCAAGACTCAGCATCTGCACAACCTAGAGCTGTGGGGTCCATTAACCCCTCACCTACACAGACTGTCCATCTGCTGGCCAGGTCCATGAAATTCCCACCAAGGACTCTGCTCCAAGTCCTTCCATTTCTCTCCTGGACTGAGCTCTAGATGTGGCCTCCCAAAATGAACTGGGGAGGGGAGACTAAGCATGGGGTAGACCACCAGGTTCAGAGTCCCTTTCCTCCAGTCTCTCTCTCCAGCCCTGATTATGTCTAGTGACCTACTCTGAAGGCCAGGAGAAGTTTGGATTGGGCTGGGAAGGTTGGGGCTCCAGGTTATCAGCAGGAATCACTGTGGGGTCTGGCACAGGTAGAAGGAGTGTGGGGAACCCAGGAGGAAACTAAGGAGACACTGGCAGCTGGGAAACCCCTGTCCCAGGCTGCTGATTGCTGTTGGCTGTGAACAGGACATGAGCAATTCCTCAGTGAAGAGCTGAGGGTCAGCAGGTTGGGGACCCATTGGACTCCCCACAGGGAAGCAGGCACTTCTTCTGTCTTCCTGGGGCCAAATAATCTGGAGTCTTTACCGACAGGAGTAGGGACTTGCCAGCATCAGAAATTAGATAAAAATGAATTTAATCACAATTTGGTCAAAGTGAGGAAGAAACTGTCCTGTTAACACCGTCCACAACAGCACTGCCATGCAAATGACCAGAACATGAAGACAGGCAGATAGACACCCAGGGGCCTGAAAGGAATGTGTCAGTGCCCCCAACACTGCTTTCCTTCCTTCCTAGGCCAGGCTGTAGTCATCCCAAGCTTTTTTCCTGGGCATGGGATGGTTGCCTGCAGGGAGTTGGGGTCTTGACAGCAAATGTAAGACATGGACGAAAAAGCAATTTGAAGTTTCTTGGAAATTCTTTCTTTTAATCGGATCTTGTCACCACCTTCCCTCTAGTCCATTCTGCAGTCTTGAGGGGTGTGGGACTCCCTGTCATCCAACCCTTTAAGTGGGGTTGGTATGGAGATCCCTTCAAGGACACCCAGAATTTGGGACTGTGAAGAGCCAGCAGACAGAGCTACCTAGAGTTTCCCATAGGGAATGACGGGGGAAACTGCTTGGGAGTCTGGATAGCACCTGGTTTGGTAGTGTTGGCACCTAGATAGCCTCACTCTCAAAATTCCTCCCTCCCGAGCAACTGTTTTAAAAGACATTGCTGATTGTCCACCAAATAATCTGGGCCCATTTTGCCTGGATGGACATGTCATGTCCTTTGGTCTAAATGGATCCCTACTCAAAGAGGAAGTGACAGACTGTAGGAGTCAGTAGAAAAGATGCTTTTAGACAAAGTGAGCCCCAAAACAGGCTCAGAGAGAGTGGTTATTCAACTGATCATACCCTGGAATTCTGAAGCATGTGCCTGGCGTGTAGCTAGTGGTGCAGCAGGTGGGCTTGCAGTGGAGAGTGGCCCTGGTCAGCACCTTCCCTCTTACCCATCACAGACTCCAGGTAACCTGGCTGCAGTCTCTCTCTTGTCCAAATTCCCAGGATCCCCTTTCACTTCATGGGGCTGCCCTTCTCCAAGAGCTCTGTGGGTGTCCAGCATGAAGGTCCCTGTGATGCCTCTGAGGACTTTGGTCTCACAGCAATTTTTCAGACATACCTAATGTCTCACTCCCTCTCCTCCCCAACCTGTGTACATCCAGGGATTTGCTATCTGAGCCCCAACCTCTCCTAATCCACACTGGGGTACATACACCTGGGTGCAGTCCCAAACCCAGACACTTTCTCTGAAGGTGGAGCTGAGAGCTCCCATATCTCTTCCTCATCTACCCATTCTATTATGTGACTCCTGCAGTTCTAGCTGGAATTCTCTCTGTGACAGCATCAGGCTCCCATGTGTCCCACCTTTGAGGTCAATGAGGCATCAGCATAGTGACCAGGTGACCCTGGCTGCTACCTCACACCGAGGGCCATTGGAAAGCATTACAAAACAGTAACCATTGCTGTGAAAACATTGGGGAAGGTGGAGAAGATAAGGCAGGAAGAACCGATGTCCTTCATTCAACTCACCCAAGAAAAGCACAGTGAGCCATGGGACATTTCTGTGGCTTGAAAGAAGAGAGATGGAGGCCAAGGGAAGCAGGAACACCTCACATATTTCACTGCCAATTCTAAACAGAAAGGCATATGGCAGATGCTCAACTCCACCTATAACCAGCCTGGACAGGACTTGACCTCACTAACTTGGCAGTGCTAAGCCAGGCCATTTTCAGGGAGGTCTAGGTACTCCTGCCATCTGGGTTTACCAAGTGTCCACACTGCTTTGAACCCAGAGGGAGGCATATATTTCTATTGAACTTTCACTACAACCTTTTCCTCCCTGCCAGGGTGGAAGTACCATAAGTCAGTGTCATTCTTCAAACCATCAGGATCAGATATTGTTCTCCAGTTATGGTCCCCATCATTCTGTCCATTTCACCTATGGACTGGACAAACTCTCTCAGACCTGGGCAGGAGCAAAATCTGTAGTCACATTCCCAGTCAAAGACAAAAAATGCCCCAGGCCCCCACTGTCTTTCAAAGACTCAGAAGATCCAGAACCTGCCAGAAGGGCACACTACACAAAAGATCTCAAACTTCACCCTGCAATGTGCATGAGTTTTTCCCTGACTGTGGTCACTGGGTTACAACATCCACAGAGCATTGTGCAGTGGCCATGTCAATAATGAAAGCTTCCAGGAGTCTGAGGTTCCAGGATCCCATATTTGAGGCCTGCCTGGGTCACTTAGTGAGACCCTTTTTTTTTTTTTTTTTTTTTTTTTTTTTTTTGCTGTACTGGAGATCAAACAAGACACTATTTTTAAATTAATAAAAAAGACAGCAGAGAACCCCTGGGATTGTCACAGAGTACCTTAAATCAGCAAATGCATTATGTTCTTAAACATCAATAGATGGATATACCAAGAACCAGCATCAGGGCCTAGGATGATAGCAGACCTCCTGTTGGGGGGGGGTGAGTCCCCAGAAGCACAAACCTCACCCTGTCTCACACACCTGGCCCTGCCCCTGACACAGCTGTCACCTGAACTCTGCTGGTTGATTCTAGATGGGTTTGCCCTGGTACTTATCTAGGTGTTGGCCTCAACTTGTCAAGGCTAGGCTCAGCCCAGGATGAGGTCTGCAACTGACCTCTGGCCTTGGGTCTCCTCTCCTCTGTATGTACAGGCTTATCTGTGCTCCTGGAGTTAAAGCTAGGAATGTTTGAGTCTCTGAATGAGCCCACCACCCCATGGGGATTCCTGTGGGACAAGTATTTGGCAGACCATGCCTGTCATCTTATTGGAATACCCAGGAAGAACAACTTTGCAGGCCATAGGTCAGGCCCAGGCCTCACCGACCACCTCCTATCTACATCCCCTTGAGGATGCTGGCTATGCCAGGCAGATTGTGACTCCCTGACAGGCACACCTGTGTTCTGGTACGTGGTTTGCACCTCATTGTTTGAATACCACTCACCAAAGGACATCAACCCCCTTAGTGTCCTCTGCCATTTGGAAACTGAGATGATCAATGCTCCCTTACAGACTTGAGGCAGATGTTCCATGACCCCAGTTGTGTGGGGCATCCTGAAGTACTCAAGGCACAACAAATGCTCTCTGCAATTAAAACTCTGTGCTCCTGGCTCCCTAGCAGGATGGATGTGGGAGACCCTCCTTCCCTCACACCCTCAGGGAGGAGCTCACATGGATTCCCCTGTCCCTGCATAATTCCCTTCCTGCCCCACACCCCTATGTACTGTTTACCCACCTTCTCTTCCTCTCTACCCAACCTCCACAGCTTGGCTTCCCCTGGAGAATTCAGAACACCCCAAAGGAGGCTGAATTCCACTGCTAGGGTTTGTCTTCAGGAGGCCAGTCCTGCACCTCAGAGGGGACACAGCCTGGCCTCAGGGTTAATGGTGCCAGCTTTGTGGTTATGCCCCTTTGGAGTTGACACACAGACCTGGACTGGGCAGGGCTGGGGGATTGGCATTTTCAGAGGAAGCTCCAGGGTTGATGAGAGAGTGCTACAGGGACTGGCAGGAAGCAGTGCAGACCTCTCCAGGAAGAGGCAGTCAGAGCAGAGCCCTTTATGAATGATTACTGCCTCATGTGCAGCATACAAGCAAATGTTCCCCAGAGACCCAACTTAGGAATGTCAACATCTTCCACTACCACTTACCTATACATAAATGCACAGAAATCCATGGTCAAACTGCAGAACCACACATGTGCAGGGCCATGGATGCTTCAGCAGAGTCCATTACACAGCACCTGCCCCAGCTCCCAAGTTGTTCTCTGTAGCTGAACTGTGGCCCTGCACTGCATCCAGTTTCTCTGCCTCTTCATCTTCACTCTTCACCACTGGAATGCTTCCTTCCTGGTCTGAAAAACAATTTCCACATTGTGTTATACTGCACTTCATGGATCCCTCTTGCCTTATGCATGAACACCTCCTCCTCTTTCAAGTGCTTCCCAATTTCTAGACATGGTACAGTGGCAGAGCTTCATCTGATTACTCTGTCTGTATCAGTGACCTCAGAATGGTAAGCTTGGGTTTGGGGAAGGTGCTTCTTCAATTTCCAACAAGCTTTCCAAATTCTTCCCACTGGCTTCTAGAATTTGTATGTTTGGAAATGTCCCTTTCAACTCGTCCTCACTGGCATTTGTTATTTTGATTTTAAGAAAGGTCTTTGCCCACCAGGAGGGTGCCATCTGACCTTCTGGCCCTGCTTCTATTTGTTGCCAAGGGCTGGTCCTCAGGCCTCACAAGGTTGGATACCTGTGCCTTTTCTTTCAGTATTCAGTGAATTCTCTTTATCCTGAAGTCCCTGTGGATTGCTCTGCATGGAGGTAAGTGTGATATTTTTAAGCTCTGACTTCAGGTCCAGAGGAGGTGAGCAGAGCCAAAGCCCAGCTCTGACCAGAATTTAGGTTTCTCAAGAGGAATGCACCAGGGAGGCTACAGAAGAAGAACAATGGGAGGGTAAAGAAGGTAAGAGGATTCTGGGGAGGACAGAAGCCCTGAACCCTATAGGGGAGCAGAAATTTCAGTGACTGGAGTAGGCTCCATAGCTGGGATATTGACAGAGTGATTCTTGCAGTAAACCAACCCATTTCTGCTGCACATCCTCAGGTGCCACAAGTGCCTGGGAACTTGTGTACAGAAGCCAGTGCTGGCCATGAGCAGGACTGAGCTCTTGGACCTGTCAGTTGACTCAGAGCTTCAGAGGGAGGAACTGAGTGAAGGTTCTCTGGGCTTCTAATCTCAAACCTAAAACCTGAGGATCACTGCTCACAGTACTGTTATCACCTCTGCTCAGGACTCACCTGAGTCATATTCACTTACACCCAGTCTTGCTATCACCCCTGTTCAGGACTCACCTGAATCACATTCACAGGAAAACATGACATTGCTTGATTCTGGTCCCTTCCTGGCCATGCCTAAACAAGGTCACATGAGGCATCTACAAAACAGAAATTGGCAGCCACCACTTGCTGTGGGCTGGTGTATTCTTCATTGTATTAACTCCATTGAATCGGTGATTGAGACAAGGCTAATAATGCAGAAATGTGTACCTAGAATTTGCTTCCTGCACTCTAATGTAGCAGCCATTCCACCAGGAAGAGCCAATTGTACTTCAAAAAGGAGCCAAATGAAACAAATATTTCCTTGATTTGTTTTATGTTACTTATAAATGACATTACATTATTGGCAGAACTGTACTGACCTATAAGTCACTGACTGCTCAGGGGAAGTCTCTGTGAATAGAGAACAGTGAATACTTCCTGTGAGCCTGACCTTGTTCCTGGTGTGTCCATGGACACCACTAGCTAACTACAGACTCAGGAGCACAGCCAACAGGGAAGCAGGTGGGGATCAGCACTTGATCCTTGGAATCCACCATGGAGAGATGGTGTCTTAAGTTTATTAGTGAAGCCAAGGTCACACATTATCAGGGAAGTTAATAAGGAGTTTACAACTGCTCTCAGAGATCTTGGTGATTGACATCCATTCACACCCAGGTAGGTTCATGTGAGAAAACCTGGGGTCTCTGAAGTTCCAGTAGGGCTACAGGGCATGGAGTAGCACAGGGAGAGGCCCAGAACCTAAGAAAGGCCTCCATCCAGCCAAATCACAACTTTTCCCAAAACATGTGCTAGGCCTGGGTTTCTGTAGCTCTCCTCAGTGCTGCTCCTCCCACTGGGTATAGAGCACAACATGGGAATGACCCCAACACACTGGAACTAAACATGGGAAAGGAGAACACACGCTCAGCATCCAGAACTTTCTGCAGGGAGAAGCTGACCACTATGGGAAAGAGTCCAGGAGGATGAGGAGGCATGTCAGAAGGATAGTGGCTGTCATCACCTTGAATCAGAGCCCTGGAAGGACCACAAGAGGGCCTGTCAGGAGAACAAAGAGCCTTCTCCCAGCCTTTCCCAAGGAGGGCTCTGGGAAGAAGGCAGACTGTGCAGAGGGAGGCTCAGTTGTGGGTGCAGGAAATCTATACTTCAGGGCTTCTGAACCTCAGCACAGCCAGATCTGGCAGAGAAAGTCTGTCAGCAGACTCAGACCTATCCACTAAGTGAGAGGACAGCCTGTGGAGCCATTGTCTCAATGAACCACCAAAAGATGGGCCATGAAGTGCACCACGGGTTCAGAAGCACTCCTGCCCCACACGTGAAGAAAGCAACACAGAACTTCAAACAGGAGCCCAGAATCAATCCCCCAACCAGCTCCACCAGGGACAGGCAAGACAGGAAAGGCTCACTAAACCACAAAGATCAAGGGTGCCCAAGGAACTAGAAGAAGACCCTAACAATATTTTCATAAAGAAGTAACACTAGAGAGAGGGTGGTACTTACCAGCAGGTGACTGAGGACAAACTGCAATGAAAAACAACTGGGTCTTGCATAGGACAGGGAGGATCAGACCCAGAGGTTACTGAGAACTGGTGGGTGAGTGGGACAAATGCAGAGCACCCAGAAGATCCTGAGTACTAGTGGTCAAGGAGGCACTAACAAGATGATGAAGAAAGGACTGAGAACAGAAGGTAGGAGGTGATAGGTAATAGTATTGAGGGAAAATGAGCAACTGTGTCCAAGGGGTTCTCACCACAGGACTCAGAAGACCCTAAGCATGTTGGGGAATGTGAATTTAAGGGAGAAACCAGAGAAGGCCAAGCATCAGAGAAGGTTAGGCTATGTATGCTCACACACAGGAGCCAGATGATGCAGAGAAAAGATAGGGGAACTTGGCATGTGGTCCAGAGGAGAATGAGACCTGCTGGGTGATGGTGCTCACCCAGAGGTGCAGAAGAATACTGAGCACTACTGGATGAGAGGACATAGAGGGGACAAGATACTGGAGGGTAAGGGGTACTCCATAGTATTATTCAGGAAAAAAATGTGCACCTGTGTGAGAGGGGCACTCACCACAGGACTCAGATGACACTGAGCAATGTTGTGTGAAGGGAGATTAAGCACAGACCCGGAGAACATTAAGCATTCTCTGGTGAAAGATGCTCGTCCACAGAACCTGGAGAAGTCTGAGCAAGAATTGCCTTAGAGAAGATAGAACAAGATAAATAAAAGACTGAGAAGTATTAGGTTAGGGTGCTCATCCAACTGGCCCAGAGAATGATCAAGGAATGTTTAGGGAACTCAGAAAAAAGTAACAAAGACTGAGCACTATTAAGTGAGGGACACTCATCCTCAGAACCAAAATAAGACTGAGTAAAGATAGTTTAGGTGAACTTAGCAGCTTGAACAAAGAATACTTAGCCACATCAGGACAGGGGCAATCAACTGAAGGATCCAGTGTAATTGAAGCACTGTGGATGAGGTGCATTACCCACAGAACCCAGAGCACCCTCAGCAATGTTGGGTGAGGGGAGACTTAGGACAGGACCCAGAGAAGCCTGAGCAATGTTACGTGAGGTGTTGTTTACCACAGAAGTCAGAGGGATATATTTCTTGTTCAATTTAAGCTTTTATAGATGTCTCACCTCTGGATTATGGGACAATGGTTGTTGGGACTAATGACACGTTAACTAACTCAGGCTGACTCCTTACTCCCTGGCGAGTTAGCAAGATCAAGGCTTCAAAGGTGGTATCAAAGGTCAATGACAATAAATAGGACCACCGTCAGGAATTGGTTAAGAACAGTCCTGCAAACGTAAACAGCTCGTGCTTGCCACGTAGTCCTATGGGACTCTCGCCTGCATGAACCCCCCCTCCCCCGTGCCTTGCTGACCTTTAAGCTGTTTGGTTCCCACCTAGCCTTCACCGTACATAAAAGCTGTGTGATTTCCTCAATAAATGAGTTCCTGCTGTGACTGGTCTCCCTGATGTGTCTGATTGTCCTCTGCCTGGAGGGCTGTGTGCGGGCAGTCAGTTGGCCCTATCTATCCTGGTCTGACCTTGTTGGGGAGTGTCCCTTCCCTTGCCACTGGTTGAGAAGAGCAAGGGGACTTATGGTGAACTTGAGGTCTGTCCTTGGTTGAGGAACAACTGGTTTTGAGATGGGTGGAGAATCCATTCTTGGCAGGCTAGGTCCACAGAATAGGTGGAGTGAGGGGCCTGGTTGTATAAGAGACCAATGTTGCTAGGAAGGAGATGCTGGTAAGTGCTCTGGGTTAGGGACCCTATATTAGCCCCAGGGTAACATCTAGTGGGAAAACTGTGCACCCTTTTCTCCATGAGAGGAGGAAGAGAGGAAGCAGGTGATGAAAAGGATCGGTGAGAAGATGGGGACCACCGGGCAGGCTGAGCATCATACACAACTCCTTCCATGGCCTGCTGTTCTGGGTGGTGCCTCTGGAGGCCCCACTGGGGGATTAAGGCTGGTGTTGTCTGGTCCTTCAATTCTCTGAAGAGAGAGCCAGCTATGTGTTTTGCTGGGTGGTAGCCACACTAGAATAAAGAATGGATGGAACCTGAGGGTGGACAAGCTCACCCTAGCATCACTGCATCTGCAGGGGGAGGCCTCTTACTGGTTCTAAAGATGCTTCTCAGTCAGGAGAGGCCCAGGCCTTTTCCTCCTAATTCTTGAGTGTTTGGATCCAGTGTTTACTGGAGACCTGGAAGTTGAGATTCTGGTGGAGTTGGGAAGGTCCAGCCTGGTGCAAAGGGAAACTAGTGATGCATATGCCACCAGTAATGCTGCTGCAGCCACCTGCACAATCCCCGTGACAATCAGGGTGCATCTGACCCCACATGGGTGACTACCTTCCCCAGTCACTGGAATGCTTGGTGATCCTTGATGATTTCTGATCAACTTTACCCAAGCTCCCCTGAGTGTTGTTCATTCAGCACTGGTGTCCACCCAGGATCCTGCTCACCTGAAGTGGTGCCACAAGGCCCAGGTTCTCTGAGGGTGCTTTATGCTTGAGCCCTGGAACATGGGCCAAGAGGAGAAATAGTTGGGACTCCCAGAGACTCCTACCTCACCTGGCTTGGCTGCACATCTACAAATAGGACAACCTAACTGCACACCTCCTAGAGGCTGATGGGGTCTGCTCTAGACCGGTGAGCAATATCTGCACTCTGGACATCAACCATGATGATGCTCACTATGTCTAGTGTCCTGGAAAGCCCAATTGGGTGTCCAATCTCTCCTGGAATCCTTGTGGTTGGAAGGGTGGAAGTTTCACATCAAGACCACAAAGTATGTCATCCACCAGGGGAAGCTGACTCCAGCCTTGTAGCTCTGTACTCTGGAGCATGTCTTGGCCTAAGCTCCACCACTGTCAACTGAGGCAGGTGCCTAAATGGTAAGAACCAGTACCCTAGGTGGCAGTGAGTTTCTCAGCACTGTCACATAGACCTGTGCTGCGGTCTTTCTATGCAACAGGTGACTCTGGAGTAAGCCACACTCCTGAGAATACCAGGACAGGTATAAGAAAGGACTTCATGAAAAGTGTTGCTGTTGTGGGGGACCTGAAAGAAATAAAACAGCTGTTCATTGAGGCCTGTGGGATGTGCTCCTGTCATCTGAGCACACTCAGGACTCCTGACAACCTGCCTGATGCTTCCTCTTCACTTTCACACCCAAGAAGATGTGCAGCAAGTGTGATCATGGCCAGGTTCCAGAGTGTGACAAATACCAGGGCCAGAGTGTAACCAAGGTCAAGGTTCAGAATGTGACAAGGACCAGGGCCCAGAGTGTGACCAAGGTCAGGACCCAGAATATGACAAGGCACAGTATACAGAGTGTGACCAGGGTCAGTGGCCAGAGTGTAGCCACTGTCAGAGTATAGAGTGTAACAAGGGCCAGGGACATGTGTGTGACCATGGTCAGATTGTTGAGTGTGACCCAATCCAGAAACAAAAGGGTGACCAGGCTCAGGCCCCAGAGTATAACCAGGGACCAGACCCAGTGTTTGGCAAGGTCAGGGCCCAGAAGGTGATGAAGGTCAGGGCCTAGTATGTAAACTGCTTCCAAGCCCACATTGTAATCAAGACCAGGGCATAGAGGGTGAGCAGGGTTAGGGAACAGAGTGTTACCAGGCACATGGTCCAGAGAGTGACTTAGGTCAGGACCCAGAATATGTCTGCATCAAAACCCAGAATATGACAAGAATCAGGGCCCAGAATGTGACCTGGGTCATGGTTGATCCTGTTACCCTGATAATGACATAGAATGTGACCAGGTTTAAGGCCCAGTGTGTGAATAGTGCAGTACCCTGTTGTAACCAGGTCAGGGCAGAATTGTCACCAGGTCAGGGTCCTGTGCTTGACCAGGTCAGCACCAACTCATGACCAGGTCAGGGCTTAAATGTGATGAGGTGAGGGTACAAAATGTGAACAGGTTCAATGCCCAGAGTGTGAAGAGGATCAAGGCCCAGTGTGTGAACAGGATAAGGACCTAGAGTGTGACAAAGTGTAGGGCCTTGTGTGTGATGATGGTCAGGATACAGTGTGTGACCCAGATCAACACTCAGATTGTTAACAGAATGAGGGCCAGTTGTGACTAGATTAGGGCCCATTGTGTGATGAGGTCACCGACCAGTTGTGACCAGAGTCTTGTGCTAGACCGGCATGACCCAGTTGTGAGCAGAAAAGGGACCAACTGTGACCATCACTAGAGCTTCTACCTGCTAACCTCCTTTCCCCACCTTCATCTCTGAGTAGCTTCTGTCCTTGAGAACAATCTGAATCCCACATTTCCCATTCTATGTGTAGAGTGGACAAAATATCTGTCTGCCCCTCTGAGACTCTGTGGAAGAAGGCAGACCTGCACTTTCCATGTTGCAGAGAAGTCACAATATTTGCTGAGCAGCTATGGCCTATCCTAGTGCTCAGAGTGGAAACGAGCATTTTCCTGGGCCCAACATGCTGCAGGTGGTCCTGGTGCCAGGTGCACATTTCACCCCACATCACACATCCCCACCTTCATGAAGGCAGGCACTCACCTTCTCAGGTATTTTGGCAATAAACACATCAGCCTGGAAAGAAAAGGCAGGAGCATTTGATTACCTGAAGCCAGGCACTATTGACACCTCAGCCCTTGGCTGAGAAAGGTTCAGGGACCTAGGCCTCCCACTCCATAGCCATCCACCATAGGCATGTACCCCACTGTTTGGAAGCACCAACCTACCAAGCCCTTCAAATGGTTCTGGCCACCCACCTGCATGCCCATCTGGCAGACAGCCTTCCAATGATTCTGAGAGCCTACCAGTCACCATAACAGCAAACTTCTCTCTCCAGGGCAGGAAGCCAAAGCCCTCAGCAAGCCCTGCCCTGGACCCTGCTCCTTCCCTGGACAGCAGATGCATGTTATTCTGGAGACATGTCCACCTAGGTTAGTTAAATGCTCAGGATTGCAGCCATGGTCCTCAGATGCCCTGGGCATACAAGGCAGGGCGCCCACAGGCTCAACTAGCCCTGCCAGCTGGAACAGAGACAGCAAACAGAGCAGTTGCCTCAGTTCTGATATGGGTGTTCAAGTGGGTGGGTTTGTAGAGCAGGTTTCTGACCTGCCTGAGGCCCGTTGACTTTCACAGGGCCTGCAGCTCTGTTGGGGGGGGGCGGGATCCAAGCTCACTGCTGGCTACCACATTTATGGTCACAAGGTGTGGTCAGATGATGAACACTTCTGATGTTCATCTGGATTCCACAGACTGTGAGGATATCTGAGCCATGAACTCAGGACCAAGGTTTCAGAATCTTGGGGGATGCCACTCACTTGACCACTACTGGCCAGAACCTAAGTTGTTCCTGTACATGGAGGCTGTCAGTGATAACCCCCTGCTCTCCAGGAACTGTTGCCCCATTTGGTGGCTCTCAGAATGAATTGCCCAGCATTGCTCTTCCTCTGTGTGACCTTGGATGGTTTTACACTACTGGGTCCTGCCCAGATTCTCAAGGCTGGTTGGGACCTGAGCTGCATTCTACTTGATGCCAGTGGGCTGGGAGGTAGTGCCTGCCTGGGCTGCTGAAGTGTTTTTACTCCTTGCATTGAGGGTCCCCTCTCAACCTCACAATGATTAGCCAGGAGTTTTGGCCCTGGGTATATCACCTCACCAAATGCTCCATAGATCCAAACCCTGCCCTAAGCCATGCAGCTGGCAGAGTTGGGTGGTCTAGTGGAACCCAACTACTCAGCTCTCACAACATAGCTGGCAGGGCTATTTTTCCTGGCCAGTTGTGGGCAGAAGATGAGTCCAGAAACACATGGCCTCCACAACTAGAGGGAAAAGAGGAGTGAGGCACAGCCTTTCCTGGGATGCTGAGACAAAGGGCCCTAGAAGGATTTCACTTTCCACAAGCAATGTGTGACCTGACCAGATCCTGGATCTGTCAATCAAATCAATATTTCAGGTGCAGAGTGTGAAAAATTTGTCTTTCTTCCCAACTACCAGGATTCCCCATAGGAGTAATGGCCCCATTTCATGGGAAAGCAAATAGAGGACATGGGAAACATGATCAGCCCAGCCACTACCTGAGTTAGGACTGCCCTGCACTCAGGGGACTTAATCCTCCAGTCTCTGAACAGACTTCCTATGTGTTGTGGGCTCATGCCTGCTTTTTTGTGGGGATAATCACCACACTTTTGGAACCGAGTTGCAATAGGAACACTGGTGACTTCAGAACCCAACTCAGCCTGACAAGTGCTTATCGACCAGTCAAGACTTCTGGAAGCAGCATGGGAGTGCCCCATCTAATGGAAACTTGACCATGGCCCCAGCTAATCTCAGTGATGATGGGATGGTCAGACCTGCTCCCAGCACTACACTATCTTGCTGAGTCCTTCCAGTATCCCAGGAGGAGGGCTAACCCACTGCCATCTCAGACAGAGAGTAGCAACCACCTTCTCATGTTTGTGGGCCAAGGTAAAGGCAGGGGTCTGCCAGGAGGACCAGCACACTCCTCTAAGGGAGTCAGTATGAGAGACGGACTCGTCAGAGTGATCAGCCCACAAGTTCTGCTTGTTGTCTTGTTGTGACTTAGCTTCACGCCAGGTCTCCTGCACAGTACAGCAGCAGCTCACAGTTGTGCAAACAGAAAACTGGCCAAGAGACTTCCTGGTTATGATCCTGGGTACGTGCAGTACATCACCTGGCAACACAAGGGGATATTGGAAATGGGTGGAAGCTAAGATTTTAGATGAGGGGAGGTTATTCATGGGGCCCAGGGGCCCTGTTGTCATTCCAGGTTCTTAGCAGATAGAAGAAAGTGGTCAGTGGTCAGAGACAGACCAGTTAGCTGCTGACCATACAAAATATGGTCCTTACCACACCTGTGTCCTCAGGTTCCGAGGACAGAAAGTTAACACCAGCCATATGTACCCAGGCCTCATTTTCCCTACATTGACTTGGTCCCAAACTTTCTCCTATGCATAACCACACTTCCACACTGTGCTACTGGGTCTGCTCAGAGAAACTCTGGTGTGACAGGAACCCTCCTGCTTTTGTCTCTTTGCCACACCCCTATCTGCACTGCAGAACCATGCCCTAAGCCACAGTGGCACAGAGCCTCCCAGTGCCCCATTTAGAGCACCGTGTCAACCTCTTATTCTGCATGCTTCAGGTCCTGGTTCTTTGGTCATGATGTGGAGGTGGGTTTCCAGATCCAAGGTTCCTGTTTCTACCCAGCTCTGCCACTTATTTGCTTTGTGACCTCAGGTTGGTTATTGAAATTCTCTGGACCTCAATGGCCTTATGTGTAAATATGGTCAGAATTGAGTACCCTGACTTTGATATGCAGCCTTCTGTCCTGTGCATTGGTAATAGAGGCTGCAGCCTCAGTATCCACACATTACAAACTTGGTCACTGAGTGTTTGGTGTGGTCCTCACCCCTGTGAACTTCCCAGTGCCACATGAGCAGGCTCCTGCTGTCCTTGAGCATGGCATGAGCACAGAAATGTGCAGATTTCCCAGGACTGCCACAGTGAGGGCAGGGAGTTTCCAGCATGTCCTCTGCGGGCACAGGTAGGCAGGCTTATGCTGGGTACCAGTCTCACCAGCCAACTGCCATCAGGACAGTGGAATTCTGTGGAAGAGTCTTTGTTTTTATGTCAGGCTCAGAGCTTCCTTGTCTGCCCTGAGTTGTCCTGTGCACATAGGGATCATGTCATTACCATTACTGCCCATGGCAACCAGAGGACAAGGTGGCACCAACACTGGGTGCTGAGGGCCTGACTCTGCAGGACTCAGACTCCTGAAATTGAGGAACAAAACAGACAGCACACACCACATGTGCACACACACCCTTACACATCACACAACAAACACAACTCAGCACAGCAGAACTGCAGGCACACAACCTCCTTAAATATCACTGAACCCATGCAACACAGGACAGCACTGATTCTATGCTGTGCTTACACATCACACAACAACCACAACATGAAACAGCACATACCACATGCACACACAGTGTCATATGCATCACACAACACAAACAATGCAACACACAGCACACACCACATGTAAACATACATTCTTCACTTACAAAAACACACAGGAAGCAACACAGCACACACCACATGTAAACAACCTCCTTTTACATCACATAACATAAAAAATGCAACACAGCACAAAGCATCTGTACACAAAACTTCTTGCATATCATGCAGCACGCATCTCAAAACACACAGCACTACCTTCATGCACACACACTTCCTTACACATCACAAAATGTATTCACAGGACAACATTGTAATCTCAACCTGCATACACACCTCCTTACACTTCACACACAAGCACTCAACACACTAAAACTCTCACACAAGGACACACTTTATAAACAAATGACACATAACATGCACAGCACCCACGTGTCTGCACACACAGAAAACACACCACATGCACACCCATTTGCACACTTCACAAACATCATGTTCAAACACTTCACTACACACCCAAAATGTTTTTTGAATTTACTAAAGATATTCTTGGCTAATTTCATGGTCAGTTTTGAAAAAGTTGTGTGCCATGTGTCCTGTGTCCTTCACTGTAAACCGGGTTCCTTTGGTGTGTGGAAGCCCTGAGGGGTCTTGGGCCCTGGACAAGGGACTTGGCTTCCCTGGGTCTGGCCTCCTGCCCTGCTGAGACCCTCCCTGACAGTGGCCTCAAATTATACACTGAGGGCCCAGGGCTCACCCAGTTAATACCACTCAGCCCAGGCCACACCTGTGTGCCCACAGTACAGAAGTCACACACATGGCTCAGCGTCCATGTGCCCAAGAGCTGTGGACTCCCTCCAACCCTCATTAACATGGCCTGAGAATCTTCTGACAAGTTCGGGGAATTTCTGTCCAATGACTGAGGCCTAAGTCCTTCCAGTTTTCACTTGGGCTGGAATACAGCTGTGGCCTCCCACAAGACAGCAGTCTCCAAATTAAATGCCTCCCCTGTGAGGTTGGTGGCAGATTCACTGTCTTCTTAGGAAGACCAAACTACATTTCAATTTGGTGTCCCATTTTATGTTATTTTCCTCTTTTTCCTGATGTAGAAACACAGAGCACAGTCACTAGAAACCCCAGATGCAGGCTCCTGTACTGGGTCCATGACAGAATATGGCCAGGTTGGTGGAAAGAGAATCCTCTGCTGGAGTCACTGGATACAGCACTCAGGGACTAACTCAGGGTTATTGGCCCAGGAAGAGGAACAGGTGAAGATGATCCCTGCAGTTACAAAGCTCAGTCTTGTGTTCTGAAATTCTGACACTCAGAGACAGGGTTGATTTCATAACTCCACCTGATAAGATGAAGATATGACTCTTATGACTCTGGTCTCAAAGTCCAAACCTAGTCATTCTTTGTGGACACAGGGACCACACTCCTCAGTGTTCCTTGCATTTGATTCTCATCTTGAGTCCATTTGGAGCCTCTTTTTCCATTCCACAGAGGATAATTTTTAAACTGCTTTTCTGAAAGGGTGATTAGGTATTTGTTTGTGACTGTGGCACTGTCTGCAAGAAGAGAAGAGGGAGGCAGAGCAACAGGGTTATTTTACAGAAATTGCAGACTGATTACAAGAAGCCTGGAGAGAGAATGTTCAAGACTTTGAATATGGGTACATTCAAGGAGCTACCAATCCACAAGAGATCATCAACACCAGGTTCTGAGGGGAAACCACATGCTGCCACACCCAGCACACCAACACCAATGAAATGGAGCCATCAGACTGACCCACCATCCCTACTTCTCATCTTCATGATCTACAAGTTTTCTTTCATGGAGTGTTCACACCCCAAGGGGCTCCTCATACCAGGCATGGACTGTGCTCTCTGTGTCTTGCTTTTCTGAATAAATCTCTGCCCAAGACTCTGTTGACAGGTCCTGAAATCCCTCTCTGCAGCATGTCAAGGAGCTGTGGGGCTGGGTTGAAGCTCTTTCTAACTTCTGTGGATCTCCTGGGACACAATCTGGTGATGACATGATTTCATTTCAGAAGCACATAGCCTGCTGCTGGGGGTGCTTACAGTGTGGTGACCCTGACCCTGGAGCCACATATACCCCTGGTGTTCCTCCTGAGACATGTGCCAGGCTAGAAAGAAAACTGCTCTGCAGCACCTCACATTCCCAAGATCTGTTAGAGTTGAGACCTCAGCTCCCTCACCATACCTGCCCGTGCCAGGAACCACAGCTGCCCAGAACCCACCTGAACTGACTGCAGGGAACTTCAGAGCAAATTCAACCCAAATGTCCATGGCTAGTTCCATTTTTCCTTTTGTGCTTCTGTGTTTGGAGAGTTTGACTGGTACACACACTTTTTGGTTTTGCAAACTTAAGATACAATTGTTTTGTCTGAAGGGAGGTTTTTGGCTCTCATGCCCTCTGCTTCCTCACTGTAAGCTCTGGTTATCCAAGCTACTTAGGGGACTATCTCCCAATCCACAAGTTAACACACCTGCACCCTTGAATGGAAATATGCTTTCCTAATTAAGCTGCCTCTTCAAAACCAGAGAAAGAAAGGAAGAAAATTCACATCAGAGTGGGCACCAAAGCCTTCAATGAAGGCTTCACAGAGGATTCTAACGTTGAGACTTGTGACCAAGTGGCCTCAGCTTCTTTCAACTGGTCACAGCATAACTGGCACCTGACTGTCCCTTCACATATTTGGCACATATGTTAACATGTTGGTGTATCTCATGGGTTGTATTCTAATGTAAAAGGATCTCTGACAAATGGGTTAATTTAGAATTGTTAGAGAAAATGAAGGTGTCCTCAAAATGGTAACACATGTTCTTTTTGTTTTTGTTGGCTTTAGGCTGAACTGACTGCCAGTCTGGAGTCTGCATGAGTCAGCACCCTGAGCATCTCCTGCAGTCAGAAGGGATGTCTGGCTCCCCTTCTGGTATCCCTACCCTGCTCCAGACATGGTGACTAAGCCAGGCATCTAGCAGGCCTTCTAGGGACAAGGGGCCTCATCCTGGGACTGCCTACAGCTCAGTTCTGTCACTTCCCCAGGAACCCCAAGGGTGTGCATAGGTCACAATTTGGCTGTGGTACTTCTGAGGGACCTAAATAATACTACCAGCCTTGGTCCCTGTGCAACAGCACTGGGCCTACACTGTTACCCCTGCTCTGGCATCAAGAAGTCCAATATCCTACCCAAATTCTCCCACATTCTTGGATTCCCCATCCCAAAGGACACACAGTTTGCTTTGTCATACTCATCTGGAGGGTCCCAGGCCACCTTCCATTCAATTACCTAATCAGGAATGTTGGTAGACTTGAGCTAAAAGGAACTTCATTCTCTCTGGATTTCACTGTCTGTCACACCTGGACCTGTGAACAACCAGGTACCAGTTCTGTCTAGTCTACACCCGTCCAATTCTGTAGGGCAGGAGGTCATCTGCCTTGCGTCTGGGCTAAGCATTGCTTCACACTTGCCTGATAGGCCTCCCTGCGCATAGAAGTTGGGCCAGCATGGAAGTGCCTTCTGCATAAATTTGTTGTGACTCTGTGCAGATGGTATGTGCACATGTCGAGTGGATATGTGTGTGTGTGTGTGGTGCATAAGGATTGTGTGTGCATGTGGAGAATGCTTTAGGAGTGAGTGTGATTGTGGAGAGTTTGTGAGGAGTGTCCATATGGATAGTGCATATGGAGTGAGTGTTCATTTGGAGAATACATGAGGAGTGAATGTGCATTCAGTGTGTGGATGAGGAGTGAGTGTGCATGTAGACTGCAAATATAGACCGAGAGTCCATGTAGAGGAGTGAGTGTCCATGTGGTTTGTGGTTGATGAGTGAGTATCCATGTGGAGTTCAAGTATGGATTTAAAGTTCATGTGGGGTGTGCATGAGGAGTGTGTTCATGTGGAGGGTGAATGACCAGTGAGTATGCATGAGGACAGAGTGTCTATGTGGAGTAGGCATGCGAAGTGAATGTGCACCAGGTGAGAATGTTTATATGAAATGTGCAAGGAGAATGTGTGAGTAGGATTTTTTTAGGAGTGTGCATGTACAGTGTACATGAAGAGTTAGTGTGGGTGCTCATGAGCAGTGAGCGAACATGTTGGTGTCTATGTTGGCATAAATGGTCCTGGGGGTCTGCTGTCAGGTTATGCAGTGTGTATCCCTGTCCACCCTCCATCATGTTTTGTCCCAGAACTGCTCTTTTGGGCTTTGTGGTCTCTGAGTCTCACCCACCATCAGTCCTTAACTGTCTCCCCTCCCATCCTGGCCCTGGAGACCAGGTCTGCAGATGAAGGAAAGACAGGGGCCCAACAAGTGTTTGGACAAAGGCTCATGGTGGGTGGGGGCAGGAAGTTGAGGCTAGCAGCCTCTGAAAGTTTTCTGAGTTGGCAGGCCAGGCATGGTTGGTGGGGAGCACTGATCCTAGTCCTTCCAGGTCAGAGGTCCTGGCAGCACCCTCCCTACCTTTCCACAAGATCCACTGGCCCAGGATGCAGGGAATGGCTTCCTAGGAAAAGGTGAGTAAATCATTGTGGGAAGGGGGAAGATGTTTCTGGAAATAATATCAAGTTCATTCGAGGTCAGCAGGGAGCCTGGGTCCACCCTAGACCCTGTAGGCTGCCCCTTCCTTCCTTTTTCTTCCCTTCCACAGTGATTCACAGCCCCAGCACCTCACAGTATCCAGGAGAATGTTGGTGGGGTCGGTGGAGAAGCCCCCAAACATGCAAGAGTTCCCATGGCAGGACTCCAAGCTCAGTTGAAGGAGGGCACAGAGAAAATGCAGGTCTGTGGAAATGGGGTGCATGAGGTCTAGGCCAGGTGCAGAGGACTGTGAAAGAGTATGGAATTTGGGGACCTGGGGCACAGGGTGCAGACAGGAGGAAGTGTCTGAAGGAGTGTGGGAGGTGGTACCTGATTCACCGGGTACAGACAGGAGAATCTGAACAATCTGGGAGGTGGGGTTCTGGGATAGATTGTCCAGAAAGGAGGAGGGGACTTCAGGAATCTGGGAGGTGGTGACCTGACGCACAGTGTCCAGGCAGGAAGAGGAGTCTGAAGGAGTCTTGGAGATGGGGACATGGTGTACATGGTCCAGGCAGGCGTGCAGAGGTGTGAAGGAGTCTGGGCAGCATAGAGGCAGCTAGTCCCCTTCCAAGTCCTACTTAATGCTGGCAGCAAACAGCTGTGCTGGGAAATAGAGTTAAAGCAAAACCTCCTGCAAGCCCAGAAATACCTTCTATAAACAAAGGGAAAGAGGACAGTTTTAGCCTTGAGTATGCATTAAACCAGGACAAGACAGCCTCAGAGTCATCTGCTAGAGACCACCTGGGATTCTGGCTCCCTGTTCTGTGCCCAACACTCCACACAGCACACATATTCTGTTGAGGTTCCAGCATGAAGACCTGCAGCAGTAGATCTCCAAGGCCTCTCTGTCTTGCCCGTGGATTCCCCTGGGGTTATGGTCATTAATGGTCTAGTTAGGGCTTAGCCTATTGCAGGATAAAGGCATGAGAGTCAGCTTTCTGTTGCTGTGACAAAATAATTGAGCTGAACAGCTTCCCAGGTGGAAAGGTTTCAGTGGTTTCACTCCATGGTTAAATGACCCTGCTGCTCTTGCCTGCATCAGTACACCACATCATGGCGGGAGTGTGTGGTAGAAGAGGCCTGAGGCCCTCATGCCAGTTGGGATGCAAAGAGACAGGCAAGGCCAGGTCCACAAGCCCTGGCCTCCTTCCACCATTTCCTGCTTTCTAAGGTTTCCACCTCTCCCAACAGTGAGAACAACTGGGGACCAACTTCCCTACATGTGCCTCAGGGTGGACACACTTCTGGAGTTCAGCAGGGCACAGGTGGCCACCTGAAGCAGGGTGTGCAACTGCAGAGGCTAAGTTGTTATCAATGAAGAGACAATGGGTTAAGAAGCCTCCATCCATCTTTCCCTGTAATTTTGCTGCGGCCACAATTCTGTCCCACACACATACCATTTTACAACTTAGATCACTAGCTCATGAACTTTCTAGTCAGTCATTGATCAGTTTGTTATTAGCCTGCAAAAGTCTACTACTTGAGAATACCTCCCCAGATATTCTCTCTCTCTCTCTCTCTCTCTCTCTCTCTCTCTCTCTCTCTCTCTTTGTTTCTTTGTCTCTGTCTCTGTCTCTCTCTCTCCCTATCCACACAGGGCATACATATTGCTTGTCTGCTGAGTAAAGTTTCTTGTGTAATTTCCTGAATCCAGAGTGGTTTTCTGGGTGCTTCCAGTCTAAGGGTGTGCTGGTAGGCACTGGTCTCTGACCGGATCACATGATCAGATACCCATTGGCCCGGAGAGACTTTATAGTACAACCCAGCTGATACAGGTGTAGGGTAGGGTCACCTCATCTGAACCCATCTTTTGCCCTCTTACAGTCTGAATATGTTGATTTCTAAATTTATGTAGATGCCTCAACCCCAATGTGATGTTATCTGGATGATCTTTTGGAGGTCCTAGATCAGGAGCATAAACCCTTCCTGAGTGTCTCATATTCAGGCTCAGTGAGTGTCCTGTCGTGACCACAGCTGAAGCACAGTGAAATGACAAGACTTTCAATCTGTTGTGCCTTGGTCTTAAGCTCCAGCATCCAGAATTCTAGGCATGAATTTTTGTGGTTTCTGAGCTGCCTGGTTTGTGTTTTGTTGGGGAAGCCTGAATGAACTAAGATATCTGGAACTGGGTGTGGCCTGGCTATACAAACATGTGAAAGATGGAGAATGATTTGAAACTGAGTGAATGGGATGAACACAAGGAGGTCTGAAGTGCATGCTGGAGAAAGCCCACAATGTCACACACAGATCCTTCTTAAGAAAAGTTGGATGCAATTTCACAGGAACTCTGTAGGCTGCAACAAGGGGATTGCCAGTTCAAGTGCAGCCTCAGCAACTTAACCAGGCCCTGTCTCAAAATGAAAAATAAAGAGGGCTCAGTGGTAGAACTCACTGGATTCAGGCTCCAGTGCCAAGAGAAATGGAGACCAGGGAGGAAAAAAGAGTCAATTATATGTATTAAAGCATCTCAAGTTGGACAACTCAGGGAATGACAGGTACTGTGACCTGACACTAGGTGTGTAGCAGAGAAGAAAGATTGCATGCATCCCTCAGTACTGCCTGGATGAGGGACTCTGTAGCCCAGGAGCAGGTACAGTCTATGGGTGTAAAGTGACTTGCATGGTGTGGACATGATGTGTCCACCAAGCTTATCTGTGGGATGGTGTAGCACCTTCAGACATGAAGTGATGAGATCACAAGAGCTCAGAACTAATCAGGGTACTAATCCACCTGATAGATTAATAAGTAGACTGCTAGGTGGTCATTGTAGGCAGGGTGTGATTAGAGGAAGTAGGTCTCAGGAGTCAAGACCTTCGGGATTACATTTCCTCCCCTTGGCAAGTCACTCCCTCATCCCAAACTCCTGGCTGCTCTGAGCTGAACAGCTTTCCTGATCCATGTGCTTCTGTGACAATGCTCTCACCTTGGGCCCAAAACAATGGTGTCCACCAACTATGGACTGAATATCTGAAATCCTAAGACAAATGAACCTGTCTTCCTCTACATTGTTCTGAGGCATTTTAGTCACAGTAGCCAGAAGCCAACTAGCAAAATGATGAGGACACCTCAAAAATGAGGAGGATTCTAGATGTCTGACCAAACAGGAGTTTTCCATAAGCAGGTCAGGGTGAATAGGTGTCACCTGGCACTCCTGGAGGAGAACAGAATCCATCAAATCACCAGGCTCAATGACATTGAAGGTGGGCTTCTTCCAACAGACTTGCCTGAAGCTGTGCTGAAAGCTGACTCTACAGGAGGCCCCCAACTGGACATAGGAGAAGGTTCTGCAGCCTGATCACAGTGGGTCCATCAGAGCACCCTGGTAACCCTCAGGGTGAATCTGTCCAGACACAGGAAGGAAAGACTTGCAGAAAGCCTCAGCTTGCTATAGGCCACATGTGGGCAGGGGGTCATTCTGTTAGACCTAAGACTGGAGTGTGGAATTGGACTGGACACAGGAGGACAGGTTATCCTTGCCTCAGTACAGTCAGGAAATGAAATAACTGCTCTGTCCCAGGGCTTACCAGCAGACATGTTCTTGGTGTAAAGAGAGATTTGTTGACTGGAGACATGTGCAAGTAGGTTGCAGAGGGTGGGCTTGACACTGCTGAGTGCTTGTCATAAACCACAAGAAGAGAGTTAAGTGGATAAAATTTTACCAGCAAGCAAGCATACCTAAAAAATTTGGAAAGTTCTGTGTCTACTCAAGAGGGATGAGAGCAAGCTTTAGAAATGCAAAAGAGTATGGCCGAACTTTCCTTAAGGACATGAGAATAGATGGGCCCAGGGATAACACAAGAATGGCCCAAAGGTCCTGGAGAGATGTGTACTGTCCCTTCCACCACAGACCTGGAGAAAAGTGATCCCAGGCAAGGGCTGCTGTCAGGTCCCCTCAGCAGATGGCTCAACCCACTCTCATTCCTTACCTCTGTATGCACCTGGCAACCTCTCCTGGATTCCCAGCTGTGAGAGCCAGGTAGAGAACTCTCATGGGCAAATCCACTGCAGAGCACCATTAACTGAACCTCTGGGGAACAGCCAGCCCCAACTTCCAAAACCAGTGCTAACACTGGCATCCAATTCCAACCTGTGGCGAGACTGCTCATGACTAAGTTTCAGAGGCCCTGCAGAGCACTCACAGGACAGTACCTAGGCACAGAACAGCATGGCCAGGGCTGCCACCTCTGTCACCCCTGAACAGGACACTGACACCAACCCAGGTTGGATAGGGGGTCAACCCTGAAGGCTTAAGGGTAGAGCATCAAACCCAAATATTGGACATTATTTTGTATTTCTTCTTGTTACTAGGGATTGTACCCAAAGGAACTTTGCCACTGAGCTGCATCCCCAGTCCTTTGTATGATTTTATTTTGAGATAGGTTCTCATAAACTTGCAATGGCTGACCTCAAACATGCAATCATCTTGCCTAAGCCTCCCAACTTACTGGATTGCAGATGTCTGAAACCCTGCCCAGAAAAAAAGTTTATTTCTGACCTTCATCTCCAATTCACTGATGGGCTGAGTTTGCATGAAATGCCTATATATTTCCATGCTTCTCCCTCTGAATAGGAATGTCTGCCTCGATCTGTCCCATTGGTGTCAAAAGCATAGAACTGGTGGGACCTTCCACCCACACAGAGAGAACAGGCAGACTGAATGAATGGCGACTGACCTCAAACTGCTGTGATGTACATGTTCACCTGAGATTCTGGACTTTAATACCAAGGTGGACATTGGGGGCTAATGAAGGAAATGAATGATATTGGCATATCTAAGAAGGAGAATGAGTAGGGACACATTTGGTAAACTTAGTAGCTTAAACAAAAAAGGAAGAGCCAGGTCAAGAGAGGGGTTATTGCTAAGAAGACTGAATGGAATCAGCACTAATGGGTGAGGTACCCTCAATCACAGGACACAAAGTATTCTAAGCAATTTTTGATAAGTAGTTAGGGCAAGACCCACAGAAGACTGAGCACAGGTATAAGAGGGGCACTCACTATGAGGATATAATAGATCCTGAACAATTGTAGTTGAGAGGAGATTTAGAGCAGAAAGAGAAAAGACAGAGAAAAGATAGATGAGGTTTGCTTGACAGGATCAATAAAAAGACTGAGGTATTTTGGGAGAGGGGTTCTCATCTATAGTTGTCTGAGCTTTTGGAACTGTTTTTAAAGTGTCCTTTGGGCGAAAGTTATATTGACCTCAGGTATGGCAAAAATGGTTCCATTTTGAAGGTCTGAAGAAGTCTTATTACAATGGGAAACTGTCCTTGGCCACATTTCACACTGTATTTTGAAGGTGTGCATTATAACTGACTCAGAAGTGATAGGAGGTCTCCTCTCTTCTCAAAAGAGAGCAATATGTGACATATGAGGCAAGATCCTGAAAATGTTTAAATACATACTCTCCATCCACTCTTTGGAAAGACGTCAGAATTCCTGAGCATGCTACATCACCCATGATAACTCAGTCACTTGAGCAAAGGGGCAGAAATGGTGGGTGGTGATTTAGGTGTTCAGTTCTGTGGGCATTGAAACCCTCTAAATTTTCTTGGGTTTTCAGACTCTGGTACGTAGTCTGTCCACATGGCATCATGAAAGTCACACTGAGTTTTTTGAAAAGAGGAGGTATTCACTTCTTCCCAAGTTTCCACACAACTACTGACCTGAACATACAGATGAGATCCACGATGTTATACTGACATTAGCTGGAATAGGAATCACCCAGATATTTCACTAAGAGAGCCAAGTTTCCAAGGACTCAGTGGAGAGTGAGCACTGGTGGCAGCAGTGTGCCCACCTACAATACCCAGAGTGGACTGAGCCCTGGTTGGAGAGAAGCATTCACCCACAGAACCCAGAGGACTCTGAAAAACGTTGCATGAGGGGAGATTAAGTACAGTATGCAGAGAACCCTGAGTACTGATGTGAGAGGGGACCTCACACACAGGACTCATAAGACCATGAGAAATGGTGGGGTACATGAGTTTAAGATAGACAGAACCAAGGAAAGGTTGAGAAAAGACAGGATATTTATGATCACACACAAAGGCTAGAGGAGACTGAGAAAAGATTGGCTATGGGGACTTAGCACAATGTCCAGAGGTGCCTGAGCACTGCTGGGAGAGGGACATTCACCCAGAGTTCCCAAGTATTCTGAGCATTGCTGGATAAGATGTCTTTTTCCAGTGAACACAACAGAGACAGAGAACTGAAAGGTAAGGGGGAATCCAAAACAATATTGAGGTACAACTGAGCACCTGTGTGCAAGTGTTGCTCACAAAAGTACTCAGATGACATTAAACAATGGTGAGATGGGAGATTAAAGACAGGGTTCAGAGAAGACTGATCACTCTTCTGTGAGGTGTGCTCATCCACAGGACCCAGAGGAGTCTGAGCAAAGATTACCTGGGGGAACCTGGAACAGGACAGAGAGAAGTCTGAGCATTCTAGGGTGAGGTATGCCCACCAAAATGACCCAGGTAAGAATGATCAAGGAATGGTTAAGGAATTCAGAAAGAAAAAGAAAATAGGGAAGTCTGTGCACTCTCTTATAAGGGGAACTCACCCACAAGACCCAAAGGAGACTGAGTTAGGATAGGTTAGGCAAATTTAGTAGTTTTAGCAAGGAATGCTGAGTCATGTTAGGAGAAAGGCTATCACCAAGAGGACCCAGTGGAATCAAAGCACTAGTGTGTGAGGGGTGTTCACCCACAGGACTCAAAAAACCTGAGCAATTTTGGATGAAGGGTGATTTAGGATAGGACCCAAAAAAGGCAGAGCACTGGTGGGAGAGAAGAGCTTCCCCAGAGAACTCAGAATTGGTGAGGAGCATGATCAATAGTGGTTGAGAGGAGGTTTAGGGTAGAACCTAGAGAAGATAGATGTGGCATGGTTTACCATAGGGTCCAGAGGAGATGGAGTTCATTTGGGAGAGAAGTTCTCACATATTGTGTCTGAGTTTTGGAACCTGTTTGAGAGTGTACCTTGGGCCAAATTTTCAGTGACCTCAGAAATAGAGGGAATGATCCCATATTGGAGGTCTAAAGCAGTCCTCAAAAATGGTGTTAAATGAGGGGAGATTTAGGGCAAGACCCATAGAAGACTGAGTACTGTTAAGAGAAGCGTGCACACTGAGAAGATTTAGAGACCATGAGTAATGGTGTTTCAGCAGAGGTTTGTGGCAGAACCTAGAAAAGGCAGAGCGAAGATAGCAGAGACTTGCTTGACTACAGGATCCAGAAGATATAAAGGTCTTTTGGAAGAGGGGTTGTCACCTCTAGTGCTCTGAGTTTTTGGAAGATTTTGGAGATTATCCCTTAGGCCAAAGTTATAGTGAACTCAGATACAGTGCAAATCTCAGGACAAAGACCTGAAGACTTCCATAATTTTGAGAAATTGTGCTTGGCCACAATTCACACTGTTTTTGATGGTGTGCATTGTGCCTGACTCTGAGATCCTAGGATTTTTTTTTCCTCTTTTCCAAAGAGAGCAACCAGTGACATGTCAGAAAAGATCTTGAAAACACTTAAATATATACTCTCCATCCACTCTTGAGAAAGATGTCAGAAATCCTGGTCATGCTACATCACCCATTGGAACTCATCCACTTGAGCAATGTTGTAAAAATTGTAGACAGTTCATGGTGCAAGGAGGTCTTCAGTTGTGTGGACATTAACACTCTTTAAAATTGTCTTGTTTTCAGGCTTTGGTGAGGACCCATTCTGCATGGCAGTACCTAATACCTATTGAGTTTGTTGGAATGAGAAAATTATCCACATTGCTCCTAGTTTCCACAGTGTTTTTGGTATGGACACAACCAGAGATGGTGTACTGACATTACCCAGAATGGGATTCACCCAGAGATTTCACTAAGAGAACCAAGTTGCCTAGGGTTCAATGGAGAGTGAGTATTATTGTTAGAAGTGTGTTCACCCACAACACCCACAAGAGACTCAGCACTGGTGGGAGAGGGGTGCTCAACCCCAGGACTCAGAGGACCATGAACATTTTTGTGGGAGGAAATATTACAGACCAGAACCAGCATAGATGGGAGAGTTGTGCTCACCCATAGGATTCAGAAGACTATGAACAATGGTGGGATTGGTGAGGTTAAGAAGGAGCCCAGAAAAGGCTGAGCAATGTTAGGCTATCTATGATCACATGGAGGAACCAGAGTAGGCTAAGGTATGATTGGCTATGAAAACTTAGTACATGACCCAGAGGAGACTGAGCACTGCTGGATGAGGGGCACTTCCCAGAGTCCCAGAGTATTCTGAGCACTGCTGGAAGATGGATGCTCACCCAGAGGACACAGAGCAGACAAGGTACTGAAGGATAAAGGGCAATCCCAAACAGTATTCAGAAAAATCTGAGCCCCTGAGTGTGAGTGAGACTCACCTTATGACTCAGATGACTCAAATGAGAACTCTCAGTTGAGTTGTTCTCATGAAAAAGATGCAGAAAAAAATGAGCAAGGAATGGTTAGGGAACTGAGAAAAAATAAACAGAGAAGACTGGATACTGTTAGGTGTGGGGCTGTCACCCACAGGAACTAGAGAAGACAGTAAGGACAGGCTAGGCATACTTTGCAGCTTAAAGAAAGAAGGCTGAGCCCTGGTATTAGAGGGACTATCACCAAGAGGTCTTAGTGGATTCAGAGCAGTATTTGGTGAAGGGAACTCACTCAATGGACTAAGAATACCCTGAACATTGTTGGATGAGGGGAGATTTAGGGCTGGACACAGAAGACTGAGAACATGTGGGAGAGGGGTGCTCATCCAGATGACTCAGAACACCCTGAGCAATGGTGATTGAGAGGAGGTTTAGGGCTGAATTAGAGAAGACAGAGAAAATATACATGAGTTTTGCTAGATTAGAGAATCAAAAGGAGACAGAGGTCTTTGGAGATTAAGCCTATAAGGATCAGAATTTTTGGAAACTTTTTAGTATATCACTTGGGCCAAAGTTTTATTGACCTCAGGTATGGTTGAAATGGTTCTATTCCAAAGGTCTGACTATGTCCTCTGTGATGATGAGAAATTGTCCTTGGCCACATTTCATACTTTTAAAAGTGTGCATTGTGACTAACTCAGACATCTTAGTAGGTCTCCTCTCTTATCAAAACAGAACAACCAGTAATGTATCAGACAAGATCATGAAAACTCTTAAATATATACTTTCCATCCACAGTTTGGAAACATGTAAGAAGTCCTGGGCATGCTACAACACCCATCGTAACTCAGACACTTGAGCACTGGTGTGGAAATGGTGAAAGTGTGGAAGGAGGTCCCCAGTGCTGTGGGAATAAGTATCCATTAAATTGTATTTGGTTTCAGAAATTTTGAAGAGCATGTCTGCATGGTAGCACCAAAGAACTATTGAGGTTTTTGGAAAGAGGCAAATCACTCATCATTTCCACCATATTGTTGGTATGGACTAACAGGTAAGGCCTGAGATGGTTTTGTTACATTAGCTGGAATGAGATTCACACAGAGATTTTACTTAGAGGACAAGGTTGCCAGGTGCTAAGTGGAGAGTGCACACTTGTGTCAGAAATGTGCCCAGCCACAACACCTAGAGAGGACTGAGCACTGGTGAGACAGGTGTGTTCAACTACAGGACTCAGAGCACCTTGATCAATAGTGGGGGAGGTGAGGTTAAGAAAGAATCCAGAAAAGGCTTAGCAGTGTTAGGTTACCTGTCATCACACACAGGAGAAAGAGGAGGTTGAGATAATATTGGCTGTAGAAACTTAGCACATGGCACAGAGAAGAATGAGCACTGCTGGGTTAGGGGTAGTCACACAGAGGTCGATGAATATTCTGAGCACTGCTGGCTGAGGGTAACTCTACCAGCAGACACAGGGACAAAGTACAGAAGGGTAAAGGGCACTCCAAACAAAGTTCAGAGAAAACTTAGCACTTGTGTGTGAGTGGCACTCACCAGAGGCCTCATATTGCACTAAGCAATGGTGTGTGAAGGGAAATTAAGGACAGTACTCAGAAAAGGCTGAATACTGTCAGGAGTGGGGTGCTAACCTACAGGACTCAGATGATTCTGACCTAGTATATCCTTGGGAATCCTGGAAAAGGATAGAGAAAAGACTGAGCATTCAAATATGAGGGGTGCTCAACAAAAGGACCCAGGTAAGTATGAGCAAGGAATGGTTAGGAAACTCAGAAAAAAAAAAAAGAAACAGAGAAGACTGAGTACTGTTAGGTGAGGGTTACTCACCCACAGTACCCAAAGAAGAGTTAGTAAGAAAAATTTAGTTGAACTTAGCAGCTTGAACAAAGAACGGTGAGACATTTTAGGAAAGGGTCTATCACCAAGAGGTCCCTTTGGAATCAGAGCACTAGTGGATGAGTATGCTCATCAGAAGGACTCAGAGTATCATGGACAATGGTGGAAAATAAAAAATTTAGGGAAGGACCCAGAGAAGACTAAAAACTGGTGTGAGACATGTGCTCAACCAGAAGACTCTGAAGACAATGAACAATGATGGTTGGGATGAGGTAGGGTAGAAACATGAGAAGACAAAGCAAAAATAGATAAATGGTGCTTGAATGCAGGATCCAGAGGAGACGGAAGTCTTTGAAGAGGAATATCACCTATAGGATTCTGAGTTTTTTGAACCTCTTATAGAGTAATTCCTTGGTCCAAAGTTTTATTGACCTTGTTTATGGTCAAAATGACCGTATTTCAAAGTTCTGAAGAAGTCTTCCATAAAGATGGAAATTGTCCTTGGCCACATTTCACACTATAGGTGTGCATTGTGCCTGACTCAGTAGTCTTAAAATTTCTCCTCTCTTGTCAAAAGAGACTAACCAGTGACATATCAGATAAGATACTGAAAATAATTAAATATGTACTTCCATCCACTTTTCAAAAAGATGTCAAAAACCTGGGTCTGCTACATCACTCATACAATCTCAGTCATTTGAGCAATTGTGTGGAAATTGTGGATGATGAGTAGTGAAATGAAGTCCTCAGTGCTTTGGGCATTAACATCTTTTAAAACTGTGTTAGTTTTTCAGATATTGGTGAGGAGCCTGTATCCATGGCATCACCAAAGTGCTATTGAGTTTATTGGAAAAAGAAGTATCCACACCTCTACAAGTTTCCATATTAGTGTTACCCTGGACATGCAGATAAAGCCAGAGATGTTGTACTGATATTAGCCAGAATGGGGCTCACCCAGAGAAATCTCTAAGAGTACTGAGTTGCCCAGGGCTCAGTGGAGAGTGAGCACTGGTGGTGGAAGTCTGCCCACTCACAATATCCACAGGGTACTGAGCACTGGTTGGACAGGGATGTTCACCCACAGGACATAGAGGACCCTAATTAATGGTGTGATTGGAAAATTAAGGGTAGGATCAGAGCAAACTGAGAACTCCTAGGTGAGTATTGTTCACCCACAGGGCCCAGGAGAGTGAACAGTGTTGATTCAGCTCAAAGGACAGTTTATATCCTTCATACTCATGTGAATGTAGCACTAACTATTCTCTAATTGTCCCCTTTTCATGTGGCCTTGCTGCTGCTCTCTGGTCTCATGAAATCTCTGACTTCTCTACTCCCCAGTGTTATATCCCCCTGGTGGTCTGGGAACAGTGTCCAGCAGTGTGTGGTGCACTTCCCAGCCTCTCTCCTTAACTCCCATACAGTCTGTGATGTCATAATGGCCTAGAGGGAGGGACAGAAACAGTTTTTTTTTACCTACCAAGGCCTTGGAGAATGTATGGGGCCCTCAGGACTCACTGTGTCTTCCAGCATAACCTTTCCATGGACCTAATGATCTTTGTCTCTACTGCCAGAAATCAGAGGTCTGAAGAGCCTGGCTCCAGTTCTGTTTCTGATTTGTTTGTCCCCAAATTCAGGAACATCTGGTATGTGGCTGTTGTCATAGACATCAAGGGTGGGGTCACAATTTGACTGTGTAGACAGGGTAGTAGAGGCTCAGTTTCACATCCAAGTCCTGCTGAAGCCAGGGGTCTCTTTGTCCCACCTTGTTCACAGGAACCTAAGGCTAACCCTTGTATTCTTGAGCTCAGTCAGGGACCCCTGGTCTCCCCTTTCTCCTTTCCCATTTTCCATTTCTTACCTGGCAGATGCACACCTCTTGGTGCCTGGTGCAGTGTTGCCCATATGCTCTCCCCTCCTCACCCCCTGTTCCTCCTTGATCAGAGTTTCTGGAATTTATCAAAAATTTTGGTACCAGGTGATGATTATTGTGGCAGTGTTCCCAAACCTCAAGTCTTAAAGCACCAAGCACATGGTTTCCTCAGGTCCCAAGTGTAACCTCAGCCTGGACCCTCCCTTGTGTCCATCACCACTTCTGCTCCTCCCCCTTGTCAGTGTGAGGAAGGCCCTGTGGCTGGGAACCATGGTCCTCTTCTGAGCTATCCCCAAACTCTCTTTCTGTTTTACTTCGAGACATGGTCTCTGAATGATGCTCAGCATGGCTTCACATTTGATCCATCTGCTGTGTCTGGCTTCATAGGTGGGGCACCCTGCCATCCTTAGTCACCTTAGGTTTCAACAGGAGAACTTCTTCACAAGGGCCTGCTGTTGTAAAAGCTGTAAATCTGACCCACCCTGAAGCCAGTCAAGAAGCACAGAGTATCTAAGATTACACACAAACTCACTTGTATCCTGAGCCTGAAATGGGGTCAGCCCAATTTGAGGACCAATTGCAGAGCCCTGTAGAGCTACCCACTACTAGTAGGGCTTCAGCCCCCACCTCACTGAACTCTAGACTTCGGCTTAGGGGCCTCAAGGATCTGGTCAGCCTGGTCATACAAAACTCCCCACAGTGATCCGGGGCATAGAAAGGAAGAAGATATAGACTGTCCAGTGTGGCTCTCCTGATGTGGGCTCCCACAGAGTATCCCTCTAGTTGGCCTCATCCTCAGCTGGGGGACACAGAAGGTAGACCAGAAGTGCTTTCCTCTCTGGGTTTTGCACCATCCCATGTCCCTCTGCCCTAATATGCACTGCTCACTAGTCTCCTCAAATCAGGTGATCCATCTGGAGGTTCCAAGCAGGACCACAGACTCACTCAATGGGACTCTGTACAACTCTGACAGCTTGAGGAATTTTCTCTTCTTTTTTAGAAACCTGATAGGTCTGTTTCCTCCCAAAGCTACTTCTAGGAGCCCACCCAGGACCCCCATGAAACACTACGTTAGGTACTCCAGAGGGTCAGTTGTGGGGTGGTGCTTCACAACAGCCACATACTGATAGGAAGGAGGACATATCTCTCACCTGGTCCTTTCCCTCCTAGAGCCAGCCCCGTGAGTGGACTTTGGGAGCTACTGGAATGGAATGAATAAATTTGGTATGTCTGAGAAGAATGTGTGTTTTGGAAGGAACTGTGTTGCCTTAATGCTTGGTGATCTCTCCCCCATGTTTAATGTGCAACTCTGAGGAATATCTAGGAGGATTTTGTCAGAGGACAGAGTCTTGGTGCTCTCATGAGGCAGAACCAAGGAGCATAGGCTCTGCCATATGAAACACAGCTAGAGGAGATGACCAGCACCCAGAAGGGTACATTATCCACACAAAAGGCTATCGTATTGTGATCTTGGTCTATGGGACTGCAGAACTGAGGTGGAAGTTCAGGTACCTGTTGGCCAGTTTTGAATTTCTGCAAGAAAACACTGGAGTCAGCTGACTATGTAGAAGAGATGATTTCCCTCCAGTTCGGTGTATCTAAGAAATGGAATCTGCCTCCAGGCAGTTCTGGTGAGGGCCTCTTGATCAACCCGTGGGCACCACAACAGCAGGGTGTGTGCAGCAAGCTTCTCATCTCCAGGTGGATAAGACAGGCTCTGGCCTATATAACCACTCTCTGTGAGGATCACCTGTTGTCCCTGAGGACCCCATTCTTGGAGTCACTGCCCTGATCCCAGGAGTGCCCACTAGGTCAAGCTCCAAATGTTCCCCACCTGCACCTGGTGCCACCCTGCAGAGCTCAAGCCTTTACTCACAGTGAACCCTGCTCACCATGCCAACCACAACCAGGCCACAGCAATCTGCATGTGAGATCCCAGCAGATACCAAGGACCACACATCTTCCTTTCCTTTCTGGGATTGAGCAGAGGGAGCAGTGGGAGGGATTGCCTTTCTGATGGCCAGAAAACATGCTGAAAGATCAGTCCCAAATGCACACCTCCTGCTCTCTGCTGGCCACAGAAAATAGAAATGCCCAGTTGTGTTTGCTTCAAACAAATTTTCCTGTTGTTCCATCTGGAGTCAGGATTGAGGCAGGCTGCTTTCAACTTATTCTTCTATGTCTTCAGAGTTCTGTCTCCTGGGAGTTCAGTTCGAAGGGCACCTACAAACAGGTGAGCAAACCTGTCTCCACCACTCAGATGGGCCTCATGGTTGAAGGAAGAAACCTGAATGTCAGCACCTGGCATTCATAGGCAGTGTGCTAGTGGATGGTTTCTGCTTCCACCACCCATGGGCACACACTGGGCTGATGTGAAAGTCACTGCTGATACCTGAAGTGCACTGCTTGTAGATCCTCACTACCTGAGAATCCCTCAGCTCTTGTGGAGAGGAGGAGTATATTTTGGCTGAAGGCTGGGCAGGGGAGTGATTTTTCCCAGGGTAGTGAAGGTTGGAGAGCCCCTTTAAACCAAGAAGTTTCCAATTCCATCAACATAATAAAAACTCAAATAACATTTTGAGTTTATCACAAGGGTTATATATCTTGCTCAATTTAAATTTTTATAGATGTCCCACCAATGGGATGATGGGACAAATGAGATTTTGAGGCATGTTCTTGTGTGAATGTCAACTGGATTTGAGAGATGGCAGCAGATTCCAGTCTTCCCTGATTAGGTCTCCAGGATGGATGGAGTAAGACCTGGTTTCAAAAGAACCCATCTTTGCTAGGAAAGAGGTGCTAGTAAGTGTATATTGTCACAGGAACTTCAGCCTAGCCCTAGGGTAGCAGCATTTGAGGAGCAGTGCACCCTTCCCTTCCAGAGAGGAAAAAGAGGGAGACAATTGGTGACAGGAGTCAATGAGAAGCCATGGACCACCAGACAGACTGTGGGCCTTTTACAACTCCCTCCCTGGCCTACTTCTCTAGTCAGTGCCTCTAGAGGACCCATTGGAGGGATCAGGGCAGGTGATTTCTTGGCCTTCAGGTCTCCGAGGAGAGAACTGACTACATGTTCTGCTGGAAGATAGCCACTCTAGAATAAAGAATGTTTGTTTTTTGAGTGTGGACAAGGTGAGCATCACTGTGGTTGCAGGAAGTGAGGGAGGGAGGCTACAGGCTGTCCTGAAGGTTCATATCAGTCAGGTGAGGCCTGGCCCTTGCACTCTTTATCCCCAAGTCCTTGGATCAAATGTGTAATTGGGTCCTGGCAGCTGAGATTCTGGTGGGGTTGGGGAAACCCAGTTTGTAGTGCAGTGAATGTTGGGCCTGCCTCTGTGGCCACCATCACAAATCCTGGTACAAGCAGTATGCATCTGTTTCCATATGGGTGACACCCTTCCTCAGCCACTTGGTGAACCATGATGGTCTCTGTCCTACCTCACCCCAACTCACCACACAGTGCTAACCACACAGAACTGGTATCCACTCAGGACCCTATTCACCTCTGGTTGTGCAACAGGGCATAGGTTCTCTGAGACTGCTCTGAGCTTGAGTCCTGTAATCATATTTGAGAGGAGTTGTGGCTGGGAGTCCCAGAGGCTCCTGCCTCAACTGGCTTGACAAAACATCTAAAATCAGGATCATCTAACTTCATGGTCCTTCGAGGCTGAAGGGGTCAATCTCTCAGCTGGTGAGCAGTGGCATCACCCTGGACTGAAGCAATGCACTTGCTTACTCTGTTTAATGCCCTGGAAAATCCAATTTGGTGTTCATTTTCTCCTGGAATCCTTGCAGTTGGAAGCGTGGAAATGCCACACCAAGACAACAAAGTATGTCAGTCACCACGGGGAATTTGCTTCAGACTCCTAGCCCTGCACTCTGTTACATGCCTTGGCCTAATTCCCACCACTTCTGAGGCAGGTGCCAAGACAGTGAGGACCAGCACTCTAGGTGGCACTGAGTCTCTTGGCACTATTGCAGAAACCTGTGTTTCATTAGAAGGCCCTGGAGTGAGCCAGGCTCCTGTGGACACCAGGAGAGGTGTAAGCAAGAATTCTGTGAAAAGTGTTTGCTCTTTGGGGAACCTGAAAAAGGCAAGACAAACAATTGTTCATTGAGGTCTGTGAGATGCACTCCTACACTCAGCACACTCAGGCCCCTGATAGCCTGCCTGATGCTTCCTCCTCACTCTCCCACTCTACAGCTAAGTCCATCAGGGGTTACCAGGGCCAGGGCCAAGTATGTGACCAAGGCCAGTGTCCAGAGTGTGACAAGGTTCATGGCCTAGTTTTTAACCAGGTCCAGGACCAAGAGTGTGACCAAGATAATTGCCCAGAGTGAGACAAGTGTCAAAGTGAATATGTGACCATGGCCAGGGTACAGTGTGTAACCATGACCAGTGCCCAGAATGTGGCCAAGATCAAAGCCCAGAGTTTAACCAGGATCAGGGTACAAAGTGTGACCACAGCTAGTGCCCAATGTGTGACTTGTTCAGGACCACATTGTGACCAGGTCAGGTCCCAGTTGTGACAATATTAGGACCTGTTCTTGATCAGGTGAAAGCACAGAGTATAACCAGGTCAGGACCCAGTTGTGACAAGGTGAGGGCCCAATTTTGACCAGGTAAGGGTACAGGATGTGAACAGATTCAAGGATTAGAGAGTGACCAGATGAGGGCCCAGATTGTGACTAGTGTCAGAACCTATAGTGTGATCAGAGTTTGGACCCAAAGTGAGACCAGGGTCAGGGTCCAGTGTATGACCAGATCATAGCTGCATTGTGCTAGGCTAGGGCCCATTGTTCACCAGGGTCACTGACCAGTGTGTGACCAGGTCAGGGCTAATTGTGACCAGGTCAGGGCTCAATTAGGACCAGCTCATTTTACAGAGTGTGAGTACATTCAAGGCCACAGTATGACCAAATTTATGACCTAGTTTTTGACCAGTGTATGTGCTCAGAAAGTGACAAAGGCCTGGGCCCGATGTGTGACCATGGTCAGGATACAGAGTATGATGTGAGTCAGGCTCAGTTGTGACCATATCAGGTCCCTGTGTTTGAACAGTTCAGGTCCCTGTGTTTGAACAGGTCAGGACCCAGATGTGACCAGGCAGGATCCAGTTGTGACAAGGTCAGGGCACACCTTGAGTACAACCAGGGTTTTTACCTATAACATTTTTTCTCATCTTTCTTTTTTAGCACCTGGTGCCCTTGGGAACAATATGAATCCAGCATTTTTCACAGTGTGGGGAGTGGACAGAAGATTTGTTTTTCTGATGCCCTCTGGAAGGAGGCAGCCCTACTGTTCCCGTGTTGCTGTGTGGAGTCAGGGCCAGGGCAGTTGCAGCATATGCTGGGTAGTTATGGCCAATCTCACTACCCAGATTAGAAATGGACATCCTCCTGGGCCTGCCCTATTGCTGAAGGCCCTGGTGCCAGATGCACATTTCCCATCTCATCACATGTCCCTCCCCTCCAGGAATGCAGGCACTCACTTTCTCAGGTATTCAGAAAATATCACACATCAGTCTTTCAAGAGGAGGTGGGAAGCAATTGATTACCTGAGGCCAAGTATTCTTGACACCTTGGCCTTTGATGGGGGAGACATACCTCAGTTCAGAGACCCAGACATCCCACTGTAAAGGCATCCACCCACAGACATGTACCCTGGAGTTTGGAAGGACCAATCTACTAAGCCCTCCATCTGGTCCTGGCCAATCACCTGCCTGCGCACCTGGGAGACAGCCTGTGGATTGTTCTGGGAGCCCACCAATCAGTATCATGGCAACTTGTCCTCTCTTCAGAGCAGGAAACAAAGGCCCTGAGGAAGGCTTACCCTGTGACCTGTTCCTCCCCTGTGCAGCAGATGCATGTCTTTTTAGGGACATGTTCACCTAGGTCAGCCAGATGCTCAGGATATTAACCATGTCTTCAGAGTCCCTGGGCACACAAGGCAGAACACCCACAGTCTCACCTGGCCCTTCTAGCTGGAACAGACACAGCAAACGGAGCAGACATCTCAGCCCTGATCTGGGAAGGCAGGTAGGTGGGCATGCACAGCAGGTGTCTGGCCTGCCTTAGGGCAGTTGACTTTCACAGGTTCTGCAGCTCTGGTGGGTGGGGCCCAGGTCCCAGCTAACTTCTAACTACAACATTTGTGGCCACAAGGTGTGGTCAGATGGTGAACACATCTGAAGCTCACCTGAATTCCACAGCCTGCACGGTGACCAGATCCATGGACTCAGGACTGAAGGCTCAGGACCTTGGAGAATGCCACTCTGCTGACCATTACCTGTCAGAACCAGTTCACTTCAGAATCCCAGAGGACAGAGGTGGCTAGCCTGCTACTGAGCATGAAGACTTTAAGTGAGCCCAACCAATCTCTCCAGGGTCCTCTGCCCTAGTTGGTGATTCTGGGAATAAATTGAACAGCATGACTGTTTCTCTTTATGTCCTTGAGCAACTTGCACTTCTGGGTCTTGCCCACACTCTCAAGGCTTTTTGGGACCTGAGCTGTATTCTGCTTGGTGCCAGAGGACTGGGAGGAAGTGACCATCTGGGCTGCTAAAGGGTCTTTCTTCCCTGCCTCTAGGGACTGCATATTGTTAGGGGCAGTTGTGGCTCACTGATAGCTCCCAGAAAAACGCTCTGCAGACACAAGATCTCACAGAAGAGACTTTATTTTATGCGGATGATTCACATCCGTTTGGGGGGAAAAGAAGAAAGAGAAAGATGGCGTGTGGCCTCTCCCAGATATTGGAATCTTGCGGGCTTGGAGGAACGAATAGCATGTTAGGATGTATCGTGGGAGGCAGGAAGATGGCGACAGCATAAGCCAGAAGTCCCTGTAACAGGAGAGACAGGCGGAAAGCAGATTGACAGGTGATGGGGAGGCCGGAAATTCCTGTAACGGGAGAGGTGGGTGGAATGCAGATTGACAAGTGGTGGGGAAGCCGGATTCCTTACATTCCCCCATTTCTTTTTTTAGAAAAAATAAAAATAATTTTGCTCTCCAGTTCTTTTTGATGCCTTCTCTCTTCTTCCTGCCTAGCTGACTGGGGTTGGTTTTGCAGGTGAGATGTAAAAAGTTCATTCTCCTTCCAGGCTTTCAAAGGCAGATGATTTTCATGGACTTCATTTTCTCGATCTGACTGATCTCTTATTTTTACACTAACTGCCTGTCCCCAATTCTGACTTTGTTTAACCCTCTAATACTAGGAACTCCTTCACTGCTGTAGGGAAAAGGGGTGATGAACAATCTGGCTTCTTCGAGCTGGAAGTGGGCAGCATGGGGCAAGCAGTTTGAGCAGTTTGGCGGTTCCTTTTTAGAAATCAAGTCAATTGAGGGGTTCATGGTAGAAGTCTGGTTGGGGGAGAGCAGGCTGTAAAGGCATCTGGGGATGGGTGCTATAAAGATGACAGAAGTCAATAATTCCTCACCAGGGGTGGAAGAACTGAGAAGTTTTTCCCATAACAAAGCCTAGCAAAGACTGGAGAGGACAGGCCTTTATTTGGGAGCTTTAACATTGTCTAGGTTATTCAGTAGAGATACTAGCAAACATAAATTAAGCCTACCTATGTCTGTAGGCCTTAAACTGACTAAAAACTTCTGGCTCTAGCAGTTTCTCTTGATATTTACTATTATTTTTAAATGCCCAAGAATGGCTATACTTTGGTTTTGACTGATTTGCTAGGTGTTTAAGATCAAGCTGGTCAAAGTGACCTGTTCCTGTCTGTTAAAGAGTCAGCTGAGTTTCCACTCATAGAGAACTTAAGAGCAGCTTCTTAACTCCATTAGAGCCATTTGGTTAGGCAGGGTCTTCTCAATGATGTGGCTTTCCTTGAAAGTGTCAGGGATGTCTCCCTTTTCCATGACCCTCCTCTGCAGCAGATGCACTGAGTGGCTTTTCCTCTAGCAGCCTCATCAATCTCCTTGGTCAGAAGGTTGTGTGACCCAGAGTTGCAAAGCTCCTTGGAGAAGTCCTCTTGATCCCTGGGTTCAGGCTAACTTTGAAGGCAAGACCCAAATATGGACTTTTCTTGACCTCTGTATTTAATCTCAATCTCTAAATTTGATCTTAACCATCAAGCAAGTCAGTCTCACAGTCATAAAGTAAGAGTACTGGGCTTTAGCTTTAATGTCTATAACTTTACAGTTATTTACCCCCTTTTATCTAATTGGGGTTTACATTATATGTTCTATAGGTGATGGCTTACTATTCCAATTTAATTTATGGTGTTTGCTCTTGAAGCAGTACTTATGCAAAATATTGATCAGGCAACAATTAGAGTTTACAAGGAAAATACAAAATGGAATCACCAACAGTAAAACATTCAGTTTGTGCAATAGCTATCTTGAATTTTCATTGAGTTCCCATTTGAGATCACAGTAATTTTTACAACAACATTAAACTTTTGAACACAACTTTAAAAGTCAGGCTTACTTTGGAGCCATTGTAATGTGTAACAGGGTTGTGAGGTAGAGCCTTATCTCAGGCAACGTGGGGCTTTTCAGTGAGTGGCAAAGGAGTACATAAACACAGATTTTGAAGATTAAGCTGAGATCAGATGGAGCTCTGTTCTCTGATGGAAAATGTGGATCTAAAGAGTTATGTCAGCAATCTTTATATGTGGGCAATGTTAGGTTCCAAAATTACCATAAGGTGGGCAGGAACCAGAAAAGGGAGCTGATAAAACACTGGTTATCTAGCAAAAGAATTACTTCCTGCCCAAGAGCTGGGTGCCTGAGATTAATGTACTGCCACAGCAGTCAGGCATCTTGTGCCCTTCCACAGGAGCACTCCCAGGTACCAGGCATGCCACAGCCATGAGGTCATCAGAGACCCCAATTTTAGTCCATTTTTGCTACTGCACATTACACTCTTTCTTAAATGTCATTTTACATATACCCTATTGATGACAGGTCCTATAATAGAACATTAAATGATAGGTTTACCATTACCGACAAGTTTAATTTGGAAACAGCAGCTTGATAAATTTTCTGCTTTAAAGGCTTGCATACCTGGAAAATATGAACACATTTAACATACAAATAATAATGTTTTTAAGTATGTTACTCCATGGAATAGCTTTATAAATTAATCAGATGTCTCTAACAAACACATTTGAGTAATCCCATAATGTTGCTTATTGTAGAAAAACCAAGACATCAGACAAGTGTGCCAACAGTATTTGCTGTCCCTTTCCTGTTGAAGAAAAGTTCTAGAAAAATTGATGTTAGACATTTTATAAACATTAATATTCTATTAGTTTGACCACTTAGAGACTTGTGAGTTAATTTTAAGGACATTTTACTTTTATTAGTTTACCCAATTTAAATTGAACCTCTTTAAATCAAGTGAATTAAAAATGTTTGGATCCATTTTTAAAATTTTAATTTTTATGCACACTTATATTTAACACAAAAGAAAAGGCCTTGTAATATTTATCTCCATTGCAATATAACGGATGTTCAAAAATAACTCTAGAGTTGGATAAAAAGAACTGATCAAAAATCATTAACCTGGGTATGCAGGATGATAATTGTGAGCTCAAAACCACAGTATTTCCTAAAAGAAAAATGATAATGGTTATTAATTAAACATTGAGAAAATGAGAAGGAGAGAAAAGTTGAAAGGGAGAAAAGTATTCTGAGTTGTAGCCCAGGAGAAATTTTAAATGGACACTTTTTTTGGGGGGGGGATTGAAACTGGTCTCCTACTGCGCCTTTCTCCATTTACATTTCAATGTAACCCTTAACTGAAATCCGAATCTGAAAGGGGCTAATAGGTTTGGAGGCTTGAGCCTGCAGGGAGAGCCAAGAAGAAAAACTTGAAAATAAAGAATAAGACAAGAAAACGTTCAGGTTTTACTCCCTCCATGCCAGCCACCTCCCGTAAAGGAGCTAGAATGTGTGTAGGAGACCGCGTGGTGGGGGGACTTGGTGGGCTGAATGGAGGAGCAGAAGGAGAAACAGAATGAGGCAAAGGAGAGGAATGAACACAAGCTTCTGCAGTAGGAGGCCTGTAAGGAGATGACTCATCAGCTGGATTAAACTCAGAAGAGAAAGGATTAAAAGGGGGAAGAGAAGCCGTGAGAATGTGTTAGGTTTAGCAAGAAAGAAAGGAAAAACACAAAGAGGAAAAGTCCCTTTCCATTCAACAGGTCGCCCACATATGTACTTAATGATAACTAGTATAATTAGGCATATAATTTTACCTAGTATAAATCTAGAGTTTAAGGTGTCATAAATAGACCATTCTGACTTACTATCTAAAGGACAATTTAGCTCTCATTCAGGAAACAGGTGAAGGGGTTTGAGATGATTTAATAAACATCTCAGGGGTGAGTTTGCTGAGCTGGATGTCCTGGTTCCCATGGTAAACTGAGACCCACCTGGCTAGTGATTAGTGGCCTCCCAAGAACCACAGTACCAGGCAACGAGAGGTTAGTACAGAGGTTTGGTTGTCACCAATACCAGTGTCTAACCAGGCATCAGCCGAGAAAGTTTGAAGACATGGCCAGGATTTCGAGTGAGATAAAAGAGCCTCAAACCCTGAGAAAGAATCTCAGCACCATAAAATCAGAAATCCACCCAGCAACTAGGACCTGCTATGGGGACCAAGGAGGTACCCCACACCTCGGCAGTCTTGAGAGCACCGGATTTACAGAGGGGAGCCGTGGCAGTAGTGGCGGCGGTGGCAACCATGGGAATGGCAGCTTCTCAGATCAGCTGAGATGTATTTAAGTGGTCAGGGGGCCTGCCTAAGGGGAACTCACCAATTTTGGAGTCTGGTGTTGTATGCAGAAAACTGGGCATCCAAGTAAATGGAAGGTGAGCATGTATCTGCGAGTGCTGGGACTATAGGATGGGAATCCACTTGCTTAGTCAGCGGAAAAAAAAACCCATCCCAGGTTTTCAGCACCAAATGTTAGGGGCAGTTGTGGCTCACCAATAGCTCCAAGAAAAATGCTCCGCAGACACGAGATCTCACACAAAGGACTTTATTTTATGCAGAAAATTCACGTCTGCTCAGGGGAAAAAGAAAGGAAGAGAGAGAATGATGGCCCGTAGCCTCTCCCAGATATTGGAATCTTGTGGGCTCGGAGGAACCAATAGCATGTTAGGACATAACGTGGGAGGCAGAAAGATGGCGACAGCATAAGCCGGAAATTCCTGTAATGTAAGAGGCGGGCAGAATGCAGACTGACAGGTGATGGAGAGGCCGGAAATTCCTGTAACGGGAGAGGCAGGAGGAACACTTATTGACAGGTGGTGGGGAAGCTGGATTCCTTACACATATGATATCACAGGACCTAGTCAGAAATCCTTTGCCCTGGATGCAATCACCTCACCAAGTACCCCATGGATCCAGATGCCATGGTGGCTGACAGGTCCAGACCCTGTCCTAGTCTACACAGGTGGCAGAAGTGGGTAGGTGGGTAAAACTAAGGTCCTCAGCTCCCCCAACATGGCTAGCAGAGCTAATTTCCCTGACAATTAAGGGGCTGAAGATTAGCCCAGGAATACATTGCCTCAACAACCAGAGGGAAAACAGGGGTGAGAGGCAATATCAGCTGGGGTCCTGGGGAAAAGGGTCCCTGGAAGGGTTTCAGTTTCCACCAGCCCTGTGTGGCTTGACTGAGTTTGGGCTCTTTTCATCAGATAAATATTCCAGGTGCAAAGTGTGGGAATTTGAACTCTATTCCTGTATATCAGGATTCCTGATGGGAGTAATGGCCTCATTTCATGGGAAAGTAAACAAAGGACCTGGGATATGTGATCAACCAAGTCACACTAGGGTGAGGCCTGCCCTCCACTCAGGGGACTAATTCCTCCAATCTCTGAGGAGATGGACTTCCTTGGTGTTGTGAGCTTATGTCTGCTTTGTGTGGGGATTATCACCACCCTCCTGGGATCCAGCTGCAAAAGGAACACTGGTAGCCTCAGACCCCACCACAGCCTGCCATGTGCTGATGGGCTGGTCAGGGCTACTGGGAGAAGCCTGAGCATAAACATACCCCACATGATGGAGTATTGCCCTTGGCAAGTAGCCAGGCTCAGTGGTGATGGAAGGGGCAGACCTGTTCACAGCACCACCACATCTCCCTGAGTCCTCCCAGTATCCCAGGAGGAGGAATGCCTCCACTGCCTTTCCATAAAAGAAACTCCATCCATCCATCCTGTCCTGTTTATGTGCCAGCATGAAAGGCCAGGGCTCACCCAGGAGGAGCAGCACACTCCTGTAAAAAGGTCAGGACAAGAGCTGAACTCATACAGTGCCCAGCCTGCATGATCTGCTTGGTGTCTTTATTATGACTAAGCTTCACCCCAGATCACCTATACAGTAAAGCAGGCAGCCCACAGTTGACTAAACAGAAAACTGCCCCAGATTCATCCTTGTTCTTATCCTGGGGATCTGCACCACAAATGGACTTTGCAGATAAAAGGGATAAAGCTAAGGTTTTGGATGAAGGAAGGAGATCCAGGAGTCCCAGGGCCCTGATGACATCCCAGGTTCTTAGAAAATGAAAGGATGGGGTCAGGGGTCAGAGACAGATCAGTTAGCTGCTGTCCATGCCCCCAGATGATTCTTCCCACACCTGTGTCTTCAGGCCTATGAAGAGAAAAAGCCCACATCATCCAGATATGCCCAGAGCTCCATCAGCCTACATCGACTTGGTCAAAAAGTTTCTTCCACAGAGAACCACACCTCCACACTCTGCTACTTGGTCTGCCCAGGGCAGCTCTGGTGTGGCAGGAATACTCATGTTATTGTCTCTATGCCCCTATCCCCTGGTACACAGCAGCCCTGATCCCTCAGAAATACTGACCCAGAGCCTCTCAGTGCCACACTCAGGGCACAGGGTTCAATTCTTGTTCTGCGTGTTTGAGGTCCTGGTTCCTTGGTCATGATAAGGAGATGGACACCTAGATCCAGGGTGCCTGGCTCTACCCATTCATCCACTTATTTACTGTGTGACCTCGGGTTAGTTATTGAAATTCCCTGGGCCTCAGTAGTCTTATGTGTAAATGGGGTGTCATGAAGTCACCTACTTTATAGGGCCTGGAGAATAAGTTTGATGCTCACAAATTCTCATAGGGTCTCACTGTCCCTTGGATGTCTCTAGGCCACATTTATAGTTCCAGCACCACAGCTTGGCACTTACCAAATTGTGACTCTGCAGAATGACTTTCTGTGTAGAGGTTCAAGGGTCTTCCTGGACCCCATACTGCCAAGGCTGTGCAGATACACTGGTTTTCTATGGCCCTGATGCTTGTTTCCCAGCACTGTGATGAGCACAGTTTCTGGATGGGCCACCTAAGGTTCCATACTCAGCACAGATCTCTTCTCGAATGGGTAACTACAGCATGCTCTACAACAATCTGCCACCCTTCCTGCCCAGCAGCATCCAAGGTTCCCTAGAACATCTTCACAAGCAGCCTTGGCCCTTGAGTCACTTGTGCCTGGAAGGCATGGCCTCTCCACAGCTCCAGGGCAGGACTCAAGGACAGCAGATGAATGCATCCTCCATTTCCTGTGGCTCCTGGCCATTCCTACCATCCCAACGCTGAGCAAAGATCCAGAGGATTATGGACCCTGGCAAGTGCCATAGGAAGCTCAGCACACCCAAGTCTACCCAAGGAATGTCATGCAGTGGAGCTGTCCACATTCCTGGGGATGTGCCCTCTCCCTGAAGATGAGGTATGAGGTTTGAAAAGTAGCCCAGATAGCAAAAGTCCTGAAGCTCTCACCTCACAACAACAGCACAGACCCTGCCAAAACAGCAAAGACCTCAGGCCAACCCAGGCCTTTTACCCACCATCCACAAACCATCCCCACCTCCTGAAGGAGAAGGACAGCCCAGAGGCCAGGAACACACATTGTGGGCTACTCAGGGTCACATCCTGGACAGCCACCTGATCCCATATGCTTGAGTGTTGTGATGTTTCACCTGGGAAATGGAGCTGACATAACGTATAGGAGGTCAGGAAGCCTGGAAAAGAAGATTTTCTGCAGGGAATATTGCCAGCCAGCTCAACAAGCTACCAGCCCCTCATGGGTGCTGTTCCCAGATGGAGAGAGCTGCCCGTGGAAGCTCTCCATCTCTTCCCAACCCTGCCTGGCTCCTCTCTCCTCACCAACTCTCCCTCCCTCTCTTTGCAGTATCCTTGCTTGAAGGGCATATTTTCCTGCCTTCTCCCCTCCCCATCTGTCCCTTTTATCAGCCTCTTTTTCGTCAGATCCATCCATGTTGTCCTGACATCCTCCCCTACTGCATGTGGCCCCATCATCTCTAGCAAACCGTGGTGACTTTCTCCTGTTGCAAGCCTGCAACTTCCAGTGCCCCTGAGATATCAGTGTACCTGATCTCAGCAGCAGCCCTCTGGTGCCACAGTGCCACAAGCTGCCATTGGTGGACTGATTCTAATGTACTTGGCCTTCTTGTCCAGGCCTTCATCCTACCACCCTGGCTAAGACTAGAGTCACATACCCTCTGTCCAACTTCCACTTTCCTGGCTGTGCTGCATGGCATCTCTAACACGGTCACTGCCCTGTTCTGCTACAGGGGCTCATCCAGAGGGGACTCCTTCCTCCCACGAGAAAAAGTCCCAACTCCCAGTTCTCTTTCCAAGCTCCCAGCCCCTCAGAGACCCTGGTTTCCTTCCTCAATCTATGGACATTACTCTGAGTGCTCTGCTGCTACCAATTTCTTTTCACCACTGAGAAGAAACACTAACTAGAATGGGAAGCACTGGAACGCCCTCCTCTAAGGGCATCCTTGACCTTCACCAGGATACAGGCTGCAATATCCTACTGAAGTCCCGGGTCATCACTTCCCATTAACTCCTTTTCAGGATCTAGCACAAGCCCACATCTTTTCCATTTTGGAAAGTTTTATGAGTAGAATCAGGAGGGGGTGCTTTTTTGAACTGGAGTGGGTTTGGTGCTGTGCATCTGCATCCAGGGCCTGTTCAAATTCTGCTCTGTTCTCTTGAGTGACCTGTTCATGATTAATTTGTTGCAGAGGCTTTTCTCACAAGTCAATGGACAGAGTGGACATGACCCAACTTCTAGAGTCCTCCAGGTCCTTTCCTGTCTCATGGCTCTGTGACTTAGCAAGTGCTGGACACAGTGAGGCACCTGTGGAGGGTGAAAGTCAGATTCCCAGGTTGTAACAAAAATGTCAGAGTTACAGGAGGATGAGTTTGCTTTGACTCTGGGTCAGTAAAAAGGACTCAGTCCAGGCTTGCTTGTGGCCTAAGGTGAGACAGCATATCATGGAGGAGTGTGTGTCAGGGCAAACTCCCCACCTCATATATGGGATGCAAGAGAGAAGCAGAATGAGACCAGGTCCCACAGTCCTCTTCAAGCACACACCTAAGGTCCTTGAATCCCCAACAGACCCCACCTCCTATGTCCTCTTGGGTAGAGGATGATTCAGGGACTGACCTGGAACACTTGGCCTGTGGGTGGACTGTCCTGAAGGCATTTCTGTTGGGCTTCACTACTGGTGTGGCATGAGACACACCCATGGTGAGGCAGTCACTAGGTTTTCCTGAAGACCAGTCTGACCAGCACCCTGTCTGCAAGGAAGGCCCAGAACCATCAATGTGGTGCCCTTGCCTTATCCTGCTGCAAAGTATGAAGCCACCTCTTGAGTGGGGAGTGGATACAAGGAGTTGAACAGAGGCCTCTGGGGTGTGACCAGGTCTCTGACACCCCTGCTGCCCCTGTGCAAACATCATGCCCTCTATGCAAGAGCCCACACTGCCACCTTGATGGGGTTCAGCCTGTTCCCTGTGCAGTGGCAAGGTCCCACCCTCAGCTGGAAAAGTCACCCTTTGAAGGCCACAGGAATACTTAAAGCCTTAGAGACAGAAGGAAGGGGTGAACAGCACTTGGGTTTCTGTTGGTGTGTCAGTTGGGGAGTGTTAACCCCATCACTTTTCCAAACCCCATGGCAGTCCTAGCATGTAGGTGTTCTGGGGCTACCCAGGAAACCCCAAGGATAAACTTTGAGAAGAAAGGCATTTCTTTCATTAGAGAGCACCCTGGTCCAGCAGACCAAAGAAGGGACCCTGCAGCCCTATTCTGGTCAGGAATCATCCCTTGAGCAGGTGATGCCCTGCAGGGCAGAAATGTCCTCCATCTCAGCCAGGAGGCTATAGTGGTGGAGAGTGGCCCTTGATCTATGCAGTGCCTGCCCTGGCATCCTAAAACAGCCTTTTCTCCCTCACATGGCACTGCAGGCTACAGCCTCATAATCCATGCACTACAAACATAGCCATTGAACCCATGGTGTGATCCTCACCCTGTGCCCTTCCCAGTGCCACATGAGTTGCCTGCTGTGATCCCTGACCTTCACATGAGCACAGTGATGGGTGGATTTTCTGGGGCTACCACAGGGAGGGCAGGGTTCTCTCATCCTGTCCTCCCTTGGGCACAGGTAAGCAGGGTCTTGCTGGACACCAACCCTAAAACCCACTGCCATCTGGACACTAGAATTTTGTGGAGGAGACTAGGATATTTCCTTATATGTCAGACTCAGGGCTTCCTTGACTGCCCCAGCTGTTCTGTGCAGGTTTGGATAATGTCATTGCCATAACTGCCCATGGTCACCAGAGGACAGGGTGGCATCAGCACTGGCAATCCTGAGAGTCTTGATCTGCCAGACTCAGTCAACTGTAATTGAGGAACAAATTCCACAGCAGATGCACCATGCACAACACCACCTTACACATCACACAACACAAACAATGCAAAACAGAGCACACACCCCATGCCACACAACCCACAAACTCAACAAAGCACCCACCACAGGCATCCACACCTTCTTACACATCACCCAACACACAGAACATAACACAGCACTGACCATGTGCACACACACACCTCCTTACACATCATGGAAAACACAAAATGCAAAAACACACAACACATGCACACAGCTCTTTACATAGTACACAACAATCACAACCTGACACAGCAAATACCACAGACACGCACTCTCACACATCACACAACACAAAAAATGCAACACAGCACCCACCACATGTACACACCTCCTTCAGTTTTAAATCACATATCATGTAACACAGCATACACCACATGTAAACAACCTTCTTACACATCATACTACACAACCACTACACAACAAAGAGCATACATCACATGCACACACACCTCCATACACATGCTAACTATGTGAGTAAGGAGGACTTTGAGGTGTATAAGGAAGGCCTCTGTGGTGAGTAAAATGTGGTCTCTGAGGTGTGTTGTGTGCTTTCTTAGATGAGAAGAACACTACATTTTTTATGAGGACTGGTAAAGCAGTAGAATAAGAACTCACTGAGTTGTTATAGGGTTTTCTGAAGTGCATAAGGACTGCAGTTAGGGTGAATAGTGAGAACGTTCTGAAGCATGCAGTGAGGGCTTTCTGAGGTTTGTATGGAAAAGCTTCTAAGCTGTAAAATAAGGGTTATATGATGTGTGTAGGTGGGTTATGTGAGGTGTGTCAAAGGACTGCTTCGTGTGTGGAAGGGCCCCATTTTGTTATTAGTGAGGACTCACTGAGGTTTATAGGGAGGGTGCTCTAAGGTGAAAAGAAAGGGCTCAGAGAGGTGTGTAATGAGAGACATCTGAGGTGATAGTGACCATTCTCTAAGATGAGTATGGAAGACAGATGTTGAATGGAGGTCTCTATGATGTGTAAGTATGACTTTCTGAGATAAGTAGGGTTACCACTATGAGTTTTGTAGTCTAGGTTCTCTGTGGTGCTTAGAGTTTTCTCTATGAGGTGTTCGGGAGAAATCAATGAGGGGTGTAGGAGGTTGTTTTGATTAATTAAGAGTGCTGTGTGGGCTGGATTTGTGGTTCAGTGGTAGAGTTCTTACATAGAACACTCAAGGAACTCGGTTCAATCTCAGGATCACATAAAAAACTAAATAAACAAAATAAAGCTCTTGTGTCCATCTACAATTAAAAATATTTTTTTTTTTTTAAAAAAAGAGTGCTGGGTATAAGATTCTTGGTTGGCATCCATTTTCTTTCAGGGCTTGAAAAATGTTGTTCCAAGCCCTTCTAGCTTTTAGGGTCTGGATTGAAAAATCTGCTGATATGCGTATTGGTTTCCCCCTGAATGTAATTTGGTTCTTTTCTCTCACAGCCTTTAAAATTCTGTCTTTATTTTGTATGTTAGGTATTTTCATTATAATGTGCCTTGGTGTGGGTCTGTTGTAATTTTGTGTATTTGGAGTCCTGTAAGTCTCTTGAACTTGATTTTCCATTTCATTCTTCAGATTTGGGAAATTTTCTGATATTATTTCATTGAATAGGTTGTTCATTCCTTTGGCTTGTTTCTCTAGGCCTTCCTCAATCCCAATAATTCTTAAATTTGGCCTTTTCATGATATCCCATAGTTCTTGTAGATTCTGTTCATGATTTCTTACCATCTTCTCTGTTTGTTCAGCTTTGTTTTCAAGGTTAAATATTTTGTCTTCAATGTCTGAGGTTCTGTCTTCCAGGTGTTCTATCCTATTGGATATGCTTTCTATGGAGTTCTTAATTTGGTTTATTGTTTCCTTCATGTCAAGGATTTCTGTTTGGTTTTTTTTCAATATCTCTAACTCTTTATTGAAATGATCTTTTGCTTCCTGTATTTGCTCTTTTAACTGTCGATTGGTGCGATCAATCAATGCTTGCATTTGCTCTTTCATCTCATCATTCAATGCTTGCATTTGCTCTTTCATCTCCTCGTTTGCTTCTCTGATCATTTTAATTATGTACATTCTGAACTCCTTTTCTGTCATTTCTTCTGCCATGCTGTCATTGGGTTTTATTGATGTAACATCTAGATTTGTTTGCAGCATTTTCTTTCCTTGTTTTCTCATGTTGTTCAGATATCAGTGGACCGCTGAGATATTGCAGATTTCCTCTGTTGATTTACAATGACCCTGAAGATTTCTATATACATCCCCTCTTAGCCTTCAGTACCTTCAAATTTGACGATGAAATAAAATCCTTCCATGATAAACAAAAGCTAAAAGAATTTACAAAAAGAAAGCCAGCATTACAGAACATTCTCAACAAAATATTCCATGAGGAAGAGATGAAAAACAAAGAAGCAAATCAGCAAAGGGAGGAATTATCCTAAAGGAATTGTCAAATAAAGGAGGAAACAAGTTGTGTCAAACAAATAAATGAACAAAATTTTAAAAATGAACCAAATGACCGGGAAACGAAATCATTTCTCTATAATAACCCTGAATGTTAATGGCCTGAATTCATCAATCAAAAGACATAGACTGGCAGACTGGATTAAAAAGAAAGATCCAACAATATGTTGCCTGGAAGAGACTCACCTCATAGAAAAAGATACCCATAGATTAAAGGTGAAAGGATGGGGAAAAACATACCATGCACATGGACTCAGCAAAAAAGCTGGAGTATCCATCCTCATTTCCGATAATGTGGACTTCAAGCCAAAGTTAGTCAGAAGGGATAAAGAAGGTCATTTCATACTGCTTAAGGGAAGCATAAATCAGCAAGATATAACAATCATAAACATCTATGCCCCAAACAGTGGCTCATCTATGTATGTCAAACAAATCCTTCTCAATTTCAGAAACCAAATAGACCACAACACAAGAATACTAGGTGATTTTAACACGCCGCTCTCACCACTGGACAGATCTTCCAGACAAAAATTGAGCAAAGAAACCATAGATCTCAACAACACAATCAATAATTTAGACTTAACGGACATTTATAGAATATTCCATCCAACCAAGAGTGAATACACTTTCTTCTCAGCAGCACATGGATCCTTCTCTAAAATAGACCATAATTATGCCACAAAGCTAATGTTAGCAAATACAAGAAGATAGAGACACTAGCATGTATTCTATCAGATCATAATGGATTGAAGTTAGAAATAAATGAAAGAGTAAAACACAGAAACTATTCCAACATCTGGAGATTAAACAATATGCTATTATATGATGAATGGATAACAGAAGATATTAGGAAGGAAATTAAAAAATTCTTAGAGGTAAATGAGAACAAAGAAACATCATATCAAAATCTCTGGGACACTATGAAAGCAGTACTTAGAGGGAAATTTATTTCATGGAGCGCATTTAATAAAAGAAGTAAAACTCAACAAATAAACAACCTAACACTACAGCTCAAAGCCTTAGAAAAAGAAGAACAGAACAGCACCAAAAGTAATAGAAGACAGGAAATAGTTAAACTTAGAGCTGAAATCAATGAAATTGAAACAAAAGAAGCAATACAAAAAATTGACAAAATAAATAGTTGGTTCTTCGAAAAAATAAACAAAATTGATAAACCTTTAGCCACACTAACAAAGAGAAGACGAGAGAAAACCCAAATCACTAAAATTCGAAATGAACAAGGAAATATCACAACAGACAGGATGGAAATACAAAACATAATTAGAAGCTATTTTGAAAATCTATACTCCAACAAAATAGAAAATTTCGAAGACATCAACAGGTTTCTAGAGACATATGAATTGCCTAAACTGAATGAGGAGGACATAAACAATTTAAATAGACCAATTTCAAGTACTGAAATAGAAGAAGTCATCAAAAGCCTACCAACAAAGAAAAGTCCGGGACCAGATGGGTTCTCAGCCGAGTTCTACAAAACCTTTAAGGAAGAGCTCATTCCAATACTTCTCAAAGTATTCCATAAAATAGAAGAGGAGGGAACCCTCCCAAACTCATTCTATGAAGCCAATATCACACTGATACCTAAACCAGACAGAGACTCATCAAGGAAAGAAAATTTCAGACCAATATCCTTAATGAACATCGACGCAAAAATTCTCAACAAAATTTTAGCAAATCGCATACAAAAACATATTAAAAAGATAATGCACCATGATCAAGTGGGTTTCATCCCAGGGATGCAAGGTTGGTTCAATATCAGGAAATCAATAAACGTAATTCACCATATTAATAGACTTAAAGTCAAGAATCACATGATTATTTCAATAGATGCAGAAAAAGCATTTGATAAAATACAGCACCCCTTCATGCTCAAAACACTAGAAAAAATAGGGATAGTGGGAACATTCCTTAATATTGTAAAGGCCATTTATGCTAAGCCCATGGCTAATATCATTCTAAATGGTGAAAAACTGAAAGCATTCCCCCTAAAAACTGGAACAAGGCAGGGATGCCCTCTTTCACCACTTCTATTCAACATCGTTCTTGAGACTCTGGCCAGAGCAATTAGACAAACCAAAGAAATTAAAGGGATACGAATAGGAAAAGAAGAACTCAAACTATCCCTGTTCGCTGATGACATGATTATATATTTAGAGGAACCTGGAAATTCCACCAGAAAACTCTTAGAACTCATAAGTGATTTCAGTAAAGTAGCAGGTTACAAGATCAATGCCCATAAATCCAACGCATTTTTATCATAAGTGATGAATCTTCAGAAAGAGAAATTAGGAAAACTACCCCATTCACAATAGCCTCGAAAAAAATAAAATACTTGGGAATCAATCTCACAAAAGAGGTGAAAGACCTCTACAATGAGAACTATACAACACTAAAGAAAGAAATTAAAGAACACCTTAGAAGATGGAAAGATCTTCCATGTTCTTGGATAAGAAGAATTAATTTTGTCAAAATGGCCATACTACCTAAAGTGCTATACAAATTCAATGCAATTCCAATTAAAATCCCAATGACATACCTTACAGAAATAGAGCAGGCAATTATGAAATTCATCTGGAAGAATAAGAAACCCAGAATAGCTAAAGCAATCCTTAGCAGGAAGAGTGAAACAGGGGGTATTGCAATACCAGATCTTCAACTCTACTACAAAGCAATAGTAACAAAAACGGCATGGTATTGGTACCAAAATAGAAAGGTAGATCAATGGTACAGAATAGAGGACACGGACACAAACCCAAATAAATACAATTTTCTCATACTAGACAAAGGGGCCAAAAATATGCAATGGAGAAAAGATAGCCTCTTTAACAAATGGTGCTGGGAGAATTGGAAATCCATATGCAACAGAATGAAACTAAACCCATATCTCTCACCATGCACGAAACTAAACTCAAAATGGATTAAGGACCTCGGAATCAGACCAGAGACCCTGCAGATTATAGAAGAAAAAGTAGTTCCAAATCTTCACCTTGTTGGTCTAGGACCAGACTTCCTTAACAGGACTCCCATAGCACAAGAAATAAAAGCTAGAATCAACCACTGGGATAGATTCAAACTAAAAAGCTTTCTCTCAGCAAAGGAAACTATCAGCAATGCGAAGAAAGAGCCTACAGAGTGGGAGAATATCTTTGACAATCATACTTCAGATAGAGCACTAATCTCCAGAATCTATAAAGAACTCAAAAAACTCTACTCCAAGAATTCAAACAGTCCAGTCAACAAATGGGCTAAGGAAATGAATAGACACTTCACAGAAGAAGATCTACAAGCAATCAACAAACATATGAAAAAATGTTCAACATCTCTAGTAATAAGAGAAATGCAAATAAAAACCACCCTAAGATTCCATCTCACCCCAATTAGAATGGCGATTATCAAGAATACGAGCAACAACAGGTGTTGACGAGGATGTGGGGAGAAAGGTACACTCATACATTGCTGGTGGGGCTGCAAATTAGTGCAGCCACTATGGAAAGCAGTGTGGAGATTCCTTAGAAAACTTGGAATGGAACCACCATTTGACCCAGCTATCCCACTCCTTGGCCTATACCCAAAGGACTTAAAATCTGCATACTACAGAAATACAGCCACATCAATGTTCATAGCTGCTCAATTCACAATAGCCAGACTGTGGAACCAACCTAGATGCCCTTCAATTGATGAGTGGATAAAGAAACTGTGGTATATATATACTATGGAATATTACTCAGCCATAAAGAATGATAAAATTATGGCATTTGCAGGCAAATGGATGAAATTGGAGAATATCATGCTAAGTGAGATAAGCCAATCTCAAAAAGCCAAAGGACGAATGATATCGCTAATAAGTGGAGGTTGACACATAATGGGGGGGAGGGAAGGGTTAGAGTTAGGGTTAGGAGGGGGGCAAGTATGGAGGAAGGAACTACTGTATGGAGGGTAAAGAGGGGTGGGAGGGGGGGGAAGGGAAAAAATAACAGAATGAATCAAACAACATTGCTCTATGTAAATTTATGATTACACAAATGGTATGCCTTTACGCCATGTACAAACAGAGAAACAACATGTATCCCATTTGTTTACAATAAAAAAAAAAGAAAAAAAAAAAGAGTGCTATGTCACTTTCATATAAAGAGCCCCTGAACAGTCATGAGGTTCCTCTGAGGTTAGTAGGGAGATTACACTCGGGTGTAGTCAGTGGGATTTTGAAGAGAATATAGAAATTTTTGAGTTGTACAGGAAGGCACTCAAAGAAGTATCATGAGGACATTTAGGTATGTGTCAGTAAGTCTGTTGGTTCTGTACAAAGGGATATGTGCTGAGTAGAGAGGGGTATCTGAGATATGTAGTTGGTGTTTTCTTAGTTTTATAGGAAGGGAATTCTGAGGTTTGTGTGCAAGGCTTTCTGTGACTGTGAAGAAGTTGCTGGTATGTATTGAGTGGGCAATTCAAAGTATTTATGAATTGCTCAATAAATTGTGGAGAAATTTCATTTATGTTGTGTTTTCTACAGCCCTCTGAGGTGTTGAGAAAGTGTGATTGTTGTAAGCAGGAAGGGAACTCTGAAATGTGTAGGGAGGAATACTTGTGAGTAGAGAGGATGACCTGAGGTATGTAGGCAAGCATTATTTTGGTATGTGGAAGGGGCTTTCTGAGATGAGGAGTGAGGGTTCAGGTGTGTCAGGAGGGCATGCAAAAGGGTAGATTGAGGACTATCTAAGATTTATTGGGACATATTTGTTACATGTGTATAGACTGGTCTTGAGGTGAATAGTGAGGGTTTTTTGGGATGTGTAGCGGGAGCACTGAGGTGTGTAGGGAGATCTCTCTGAGATTTGTAGGGAGTGGATTCTGAGCAGTATAGGGAGGGTTTTATGATGTGTAAGAGGGCTCTATAAAGTGAGTCAGAGTGCTCCTAGACATGTGTAGGTGGGCCCCTAATGTTATTAGGAATAGCTCACTAAGGTTTATATGGCAGGTGCACTGAGGTGTGTATAAGTGGTTCAGTGAGTTGTGTAGAGGAACTTCTGAGGTGAGTAGTAAACATTCTCTGAGGTGAGTATAAAGGACACTCAGATGTTGTAGAAAGGCCTCTCTGAGGTTTGCAGAGAGAGTTTTCTTAAGTCCATAGGAGCTTTTCATGAGTTGAGAAGGAGGGCACTTGACTTGAGTGGCAGAGTGTACTTCAGTAAATAAGGAGGGTTAATTGAAGTGTGTAAGAGCATACTCTGTATAGAATAAAAGACCGTTCTGTGGTCCATAGGCAGTTGAACTTGAGCTGTGCACTGGAATCTCTTTGAGGAATGTAGGCATGGCTTTTGATTGATGTATAGAGGGTACTATAAAGTGTGTAGGAGTTCTATGTGGGTACATAGGAGTTTTTCATGATGTGAGTGGGAATGTTCCCTAAGATGAGTAAGGTTTATTGGGAAGGCTTTTTTTGGTGAATTGAAAGGGTTCACCATGATGTGTAGTTACCTCCATCTAATGTCAGTAGTGAGTTTCTGAGATGAGAAAGGAGAAAACACTGAGATGTGAAAGAAGTACTCTATTAGATTTATAGCAGGTCTCTCTGAATTGTGTAGAAAGGGCATTCCAAGATGTGTATGGATTGCCCAATCATGTGCAGAGGAACACTTTCTAAGGTGTGTATTTATGGTCATGTGAGATGTGTAAAAAGGCTATGAACGGAGGAATATCTGCTGCGTAGGTAGGAGCATTTCAGTAGAAAGGGTTCTCTCAACTTTGTACTGTAGAATCTATGAGATGTGTAGTGATGGCTCCCTGAAATGTGAAGAATGGGCTCTTTGAGGTGTGGAGGGAAGGTGCTCTGCGGTGTTTAAAAAGCACATTCTGATATGAGTAGAGTGAGTTCTCTGACTACTATGGTTTTGGTTCTCTGAGGTGTGCAGGAACAACTTTATAAGATGTAAAGTTAGGGTTATCTGGGGTTTATAGGGAGGGATCACAAGATATGTTGTGGGAGCCATCTGAAGTATGTAGGATGTCTTTATGAAGTCTGTAGACAGAATCTTTGGTGTGAGTAGAAGTGCATAATAAGGTGCATAAGAAGGGTCACTTGAGGTGTTATAGGAAGGCCTGTGTGAGTAGGAAGGGCTCTCTGAAGTGAATGATGGTGCTCAGAGGTGAGTAGAAAAGTATTCTGATACGTTTATAAAGGGCTTGCAAAAGTTTGAGTGAGAATTCACTGAGGTGAATGGGGCATGATTTTGGCCTGAGTAGTGAAGGCATTCAGAGATGTGTAGGGAGGGCACTCTGAGGTGTCTTGAGAGGGATCTCTGATTAATAAGAGAAGAGGCTGTAACCTGAGCAATGAGGGCTCTATGATGTGTGTAGAAGTATTTTATGATGTTTTTCAAAGGGCTGCTTGAGGTTTGTGGGAAGGGCAACTACAGTTATTAGGGAGGACTTCCCAAGGTGTATATCGAGGGCAATCTGAAGAAAGCAGAAAAGGCTCAGAGAGTGGGATCCAGAAGGATATCTGAGGAGAGTAGTGAGAATTCTCTGACATGATCACAGAAGACAGCATGATGTTGAAAAGAGGGTGTTTCTGAGGTGTGGGATGATTATTCTCTATGTTGTGCAGGTAGGATTCACTGAGATGAATAGGGCAGATTTTATTTATTTTGTATTATGGGTTATGTGATGTGAGTAGGGATGATCATCTGAGGTATGTAGGAAGAGCTCCAGAGATGTGTAGGAACAGTAGTTGATGTCAGTAGGGAGGACATTCTGAGATGTAAAGGGAGATATTCTTGTGGTGCTTAGGAAGGTCTCTTTGAGGTGTGAAGAGATGTATCCCTGAAGTTTGAAGTGAGGGCTCACACAGGTATGTAGTGTTTGTCCTCTGAAGTGTGTACAAGGGCTATATGAGGTTTGTAGGACGGCTCCTTGATGTGAGTAAGAGTTTTCCCTAAGGGGAGTAAGGAGCGCTATTTGAGATGTGTATGGAAAGCTTGTATTTTGAATAGAAAAGGCACTGTTTGGTTTAATGAGGATTCACGGAAGTAGGTAATAGGGCACACTGAGGTATTTAGTGATGGTTTGCAAAGGAGTGGAGTGAGTACTCAATATTGTAGGGACATCTATCTAAGATGGGTAAAGACAGTGATTGGAGTGATTAGTGATCACATTCTGAGATGGAGGGTACTCTGAGTTGTGTGAGGAGGGATATCTTAGAATTTTATGGACAGGCATCTGAGTTTTGTAGTGAGGTCTATAAGACATGTGTTAAAGCATTCTGTGAGGTGTGTGAGAGGGCTCCTTTATGTCTGAAGGAGGGCCACTTGAGATAATTAGGTAGGGCTCACTGATGTATTTATGGGGGGCAGTTTGAGGTGAGCAGAAAGGGCTCAGGGAGTTGGGTATGGAGATACTTCTGAAATGAGTAATGAGAGTCTTACAATGTTGGTCCTTTTAAAAAATATTTTTAGTTGTAGATGGAAACACCTTTATTTTATTTATTCATTTTTATGTGTGATGAGGACAAAACACAAGGCCTCACAAATGTCAGGCAAGTGCTCTACCACTGAGCTGCAACTACAGCTCCAATATTTGTTGTTTTGTGACTGACAGTTTAGTTACAATAACATCTTCAATGTTCATGAGTGACTCCCTCAGACATTTATTTTCTTGTTTCAGGATGAAAAATATTTCATGGTGTGTCCACACCACATTTCGTGTATATGTTAATTTGCTTTGGGGATTTGAGTTTTTTCCTATATAGATTATTATTAGTAATGCTACTCTGAGGACTGGGGTACATTTAATAACGTGACTTTCTACATTAATTTATTTTTAACAGATTAATGAAAGGATATTGATTAGGTGGTAATGCATGGCAATAAATATTGACATATTGAGCTGGACAAAACACAGTTCATTGGAGCATTTATTTAAAGGTACTCTACACTCTTAATGTCTTTACAAATGGAGAACCCATACCCTGAAAATGACACCCACTTTATAAGAATCACTTGCCGACACAAAGCAGATATTTGGCCTTTGTGTTAAATCAGAAAGGTCCATAATTGACATTTACCTGACAAACTTTTATTCACATATATTAAAGCAAACAGATAACAAAACATGCATGTTTATATTTAATTCAGAGAGCATATATTCTTTGCTATGATTTATTTTTCAGAAGCCAGTTTATTGGCATATTATGAGAACTTATCCATTATTTAGTAGTTAAATATGTACTCTATTCCTCAAAAATATTTCAACAAGTTAATAATTTGTTATTTATTACAGAGGAGCAGAAAAGGACTTGTGCCATAGCCACTGTATACCATCATCTGGATCTAATGACAAACAGGTTCATTGTTACACATAGTTCTTGAAGAGAAGATACAGTACAATTGTACATGAATACAAAGAACCTCATGAGCAGCCAGATAGTCAGGTGGCCCTCTGTATAAGGGATACTTTTGGAGAAAGGCAGGTATGGTGAAGGTGCTGGAAGTGACTCTTATGCCTGGCAAAGAGGGTCACCACATATCCACTCAAGAGGGCCATGCACCCTATAAGAAAAACATCCTATATATCATCTAGTATAAAAAATAGATGCTGGATTAAGTAACACATTGTTAAAATTATGCAGGATTCAGTAATAAATACAAGACAATGTGAAGTCATATTGGGGATGGCAGTAGAAGGTAATGAGAAGTAAGCACTAAAGAACTTGTAGAATACCAAGAGGAACACAAGGTTCTAGGGCTAATGTTGATGGACTTGGAGGATACAAGTAGGCAGATGACACAAGGAGGACTCTCAAAAACGCATACGAATAGACTAGTGATTTACATTTTCTATCATCCCAAATATTCTGAGGTACAAAAACATTTGTAGTTATGAACCCCATAATTATTATGTGTACTAGGTCTAAGAGACAAATGATGAATTTGGTGTGCTTGACAAAATGCTGAAGAAGGAATGTGAAGATGTGGGAAAAGAAGGATGGTGTCAGCTGAGATCTCAGTGTCAAATTCAGAGAAAAATGCATTTATTATGCTAATAAGATCATATAGCTTGTTGGTCTTTTTCATCTTTTGAACAAGAAATTATTGTGGGAAGCCTTTTTATTCTATCAGAATAAGGCAGTTTGTTGTCTAGTTTCCTTAACAGAATGGTTCCACTAACTCCACACTATCCTGTTCATTACAAAATAAGCTCCTCCCAGCTTCTGTAAATAATAATAATGTTGTGAGAGGCTACTGCTGGTATACCCAGATTTGTCACAGTCCCTCTCATTTAAAAAAGGTATTGACTCTTGTGTGTTTATTGAGTAGATAAGTTTATCGGTAACAGATTTACAGTCAACATAATGGACATTTTCCCATCCATGTTGGAGGTTGAGAGATCCCCATATTTGGTGCCTGAACAGTGACTTTTCTGAAGGGTTTTACAAGAAAAAGTAAAGTTAAGCTGTTGGTCCCTTTCCCATAGGAAGAGCACGCGTATGAATAAGTTTAGTAATAAGAAAGGAAAGGGAATTTGATTGTGTGATGTTAAGTCTGGGGAATTTGCTCTCTACAGAGAGAGAAATAAAAATAAATTTATTCAGCTTTATTTAATACTTAGCCTGTTTTAAAATTCAGTGGCAAGAATTTAACTCCCACAGTTCCTGAAATGTAAATGGAGAACTGGTTGATTTAAATAGTACAGATTTTATAAGGCAAGTGTGCCTGCATCTCTGACTGTATGAGACTGAGGCCTACCTTGGCTGAGACGAGTGCAAAAGTTTAGAATCCTGGGAAGAAAAGATCCTAATCAGTATTTTAGTGTAAGTCTCTATGGAGAGAGAAAATTGCTTAGCTATCCTGAAAACCATCTTAACACAGAAGGGACAAGATGTACAAAGAGATGATCTTGCTCAATTTTTTTAGGTGATTCAGGTGGTTTTCTGAGGAAGAATCACTTGATTCACATGCTTGTGAAAAACTAGGCCAGAAATTTTATGTACATTGTATCTCCACTAACATGCCTTGGAGCACAGTTGAAAATGCAGAGAAAGTTGGACTATAATAGAAACTTGTTTTTATTTGGACAAAGATGCTGATATTTGGACTTTGAGAGATTTAATCATGGTACTTAGAAATGCTGTTAAGAGCTTTAAATCTAAGAGTTAGTAATAATCATCCACCCAGACCTCTTTGTCTTCTGGCAACATATTTTAAAAGTCTTTAGTACTTAAGGAGTTCCCCATTGACAAAAAGATACTGAATGGTGAGGGAAAAACTTCTATTCAGAGGACTGAGAGGCATTCAGATAGAGGAAGATGAATTAGTATGGCACCCTTGTAATTTATATTTGAAAGATCCTGCTCCAGTCACCCATCATGGCCCCAGGAGAGGACTCAAACTCATAAGGCCAAGAATTTCTACCACTGTTAATAAGGCAAAAAAGTAATTAACAAAATTCAGTTTGTACTCCATTTTTGAGCAAACTGTATCTTAAAGTTGTGATGCAACAAAAAGAACTCATGTGTCTATTCTCTTTACAACATGAAGGAAGTGAAAATCAGCATGTTTGATACATATGCAGAACATAGATTGCGTATCATAGATTGTTTTCCTAGATTGGTAAATAAAAAGTGTTTAAAATTGCTTTGTGTTATCACTACAAAGAAATTTTACTAAGAGTTAAGTTCTAACCAGTTCAATTCTATATACAAAGGCATCCAAAATTTTCAACTGTGTTTTAGAGTAATGTAAATACAATAAAATATATCATCTAATTAAAATGGAATAATTTTTCTAGATTAAAAAATTTCGTGAATTATTTCAGGATGTGAACAAAAAAAGGGCAACAGTTAATAAGAAAAAATAAAAGATTCTAGCTATGGAAATATATTTACTAGAAAAAAGTATTTCTGGGTAGGAAAGTCTTTGTGTGATGAAATATATGAAGGTCTAAGTAAGTGATAAGAAAGTCTGTGTGTAAACAAAGGGCAAATTTCAACAAGTTTGTGTGTAACAAATTTGGTTATATGTATGTGAGTCAATCAATTAAAACTATTTAAACTTTTCCTAATGTCAATTACCATTGTACTAACATAAACCAAAGTTTCCTCCACATGTTAAAATGTCAAGGATTTATTTAAAACACTGATTTACTCTTTTTCAATTCATTTTTATTGCAAACAAATGGGATACATCTTGTTTCTCTGTACATGAAGTAGAGGCATACCATTTGTGTAATCATACATTTACCTAGGGTAATAGTTTTTGATTCATTCTGTTATTTTTTCTCCCCCCAGGCCTCCCACCCCTCTTATCCCTTTATAGAGTCCCTCCTTCCTCCATTCTTGCCCCCTTCCCACCCCGGATGATATGTGTCATCATCCACTTATCAGTGAGATCATTCATCCCTTGGTTTTTTAGAGATTGGCTTATCTCACTTAGCATGATATTCTCCAACTGCATCCATTTTCCTGCAAATACCATAACTTTATTATTCTTTTTGGCTGAGTAATATTCCATTGTATATATATATACCACAGTTTCTTTATTCATTCATCAATTGAGGGGCATCTAGTTTGGTTCCACAATCTGGCTATTGTGAACTGAGCAGCTATGAACATTGTTGTGGCTATATCTCTGTAGTATGCAGATTTTACGTCCTTTGGGTATAGGGCAAAGAGTGGGATAGCTGGGTCAAATGGCAGTTACATTCCAAGTTTTCTAAGGAATCTCCACACTGTTTTCCAGAGTGGCTGCACTATTTGTAGCCCCACTATTTGTTGATTGCTTGTAGATCTTCTGTGAAGAGTCTGTTCATATCCTTAGCCCATTTGTTTATTGTATTATTTGTATTCTTCGTGTAGAGTTTTTTGAGATCTTTATATATTCTGGAACTTAGCACTCTATCTGAAGTATGAGTGGCAAAGATCTACTCCCACTCTCTAGGCTCTCTCTTCACATTGCGTATAGTCCTTTGCTGAGAGAAATCTTTTTAGTTTGAATCAATCCCAGTTATTGATTCTTGCTTTCATTTCTTGCGCTATGGGATTCCTGTTAAGAAAGTCTGATTTTAAGCCAACAAGTGGAAGATTTGGACCTACTTTTTCTTCTATTAGATGAAGGGTCTCTGGTCTGTTTCAAGGTCCTTGATCCATTGTGAGTTGATTTTTGTGCAGGATGAGAAATAGGGGTTTAGTTTCATTCTGTTGCACATGGATTTCCAGTTTTCCAAGCACCATTTGTTGAAGAGGCTATCTTTTCTCCATTGCATATTTTTGGCACCTTTGTCTAGTATGAGAAAATTGTATTTATTTGCGTTTGGATCCATGTCTTCTATTCTGTGCCATTGATCTACCTGTCTATTTTGGTGCCAATACCATGTCATTTTTGTTACTATTGCTTTGTAGTATAGTTGAAGTTCTGGTATTGTGATACCCCCTGTTTTATTCTTCATGCTAAGGATTGCTTTAGCTATTCTGGGTTTCTTATTCTTCCAGATGAATTTCATGATTGCTTCCTCCATTTCTGTAAGGTATATCATTGGTATTTTAATTGGAATTGCATGGGAATCTGTATAGCACTTTTGGTAGTATGACCATTTTGACAATATTAATTCTTTCTATCTAAGAACATGGAAGATCTTTCCATCTACTAAGGTTTTCTTTAATTTTTTTTCCTTAGTATTTTGTAGTTCTTATTATAGAGATCTTTCACCTCTTTTGTGAAATTGATTCCCAAATATTTTATTTTTTTTTGAAGCTATTGTGATTGGGGTAGTTTTCCTAACTTCTCTTTCTGAAGATTCATCACTTATGTATAAAAATGCATTGGATTTATGAGCATTAATTTTATATCCAGATACTCTACTGAATTCACTTCTGAGTTCTAAAAGTTTTCAGGTGGAAAAGCTGGTTCCTCTAAATATATAATCATGTCATCAGCATATAGGGATACTTTGAGTTCTTATTTTCCTATTTATATCCCTTTTAATTTTCTTGGTCTGTCTAATTGCTCTGGCTAGAGTTTCAAGGACAATGTTGAATAGAATTTGTGAAAGAGTGCATCCCTGCCTTGTTCCAGTTTTTAGGGGGAATGCTTTCAGTTTTTCACCGTTTAGAATGATATTGGCCATGGGCTTAGCATAGATGTCCTTTAGAATGGTAAGGAATGTTCCCACTATCCCTATTTTTTCTAGTGTTTTGAGCATGAAGGAATGCTGTATTTTATCAAATGCTTTCTCTGCATCTATCAAATTAATCATGTGATTCTTGACTTCAAGTGTTTCGATATGCTGAATTATATTTTTTGATTTCTGGGTGTTGAACCAACCTTGCATCCCTGGGATAAAACCCACTGATCATGGTGCACTATCTTTTTAATATATTTTTGTATGCGATTTTGTTGAGAATTTTTAATCAATGTTCATTAAGGATATTGGTTTGAAATTTTCTTTCCTCAATGTGTCTCTGTCTGGTTTACGTATCAGAGTGATATTGGCTTCATAGAATGTGTTTGGGAGGGTTTCCTCCTCTTCTATTTTAAGAAATACTTTGAGAAGTTTTGGGATGAGCTCTTCTTTAAGTGTTTTGTGGAACTCGGCTGAGAACCCATCTGGTCCCGGACTTTTCTTTGTTGGTAGGCTTTTGATGACTTCTTCTGTTTCATTACTTGAAATTGATATATTTAACTTTTGTATGTCCTCCTCATTCAGTTTAGGTAATTCATATGCCTCTAGAAACAGGTTGATGTCTTCGAGATTTTCTATTTTGTTGGAATATAGATTTTCAAAATCACTTGTAATTATGTTTTACATTACAATCTTGTCTTCTGTGATACTTCCTTGTCCATTCTGAATTTTAGTAACTTGGGTTTTCTCTCTTCTTCTCTTTAAGTGTGGTAAGTGTTTATCAATTTTGCTTTTTTTTAAATAACCGACTATTTTTTTGTCAATTTTGTCAATTTTTTCCTTTGTTTTAATTTTGTTGATTTCAGCTCTATTTTAACTATTTTCTGTCTTCTACTACTTTTGGTGTTGCTCTGTTCTTCCTTTTCTAGGGTTTTGAGCCATAGTGTTAGGTCATTTATTTGTTGATTTTTTTTCTTCTTTTATTGAATGCGTGCCATGCAATAAATTTTCCTCTAAGAACTGCTTTCATAGTGTCACAGAGATTTTGATACGTTGTTTCTTTCATCTCGTTTACCTCTAAGAATTTTTTAATTTCCTTTCTGATATCTTCTGTTATCCATTCATCAAACAATAGCATATTATTTAGTCTGCAGGTGTTGGAGTAGTTTGTTTTTTACTCTGTCATTTGTTTCTAATTTCAATCCATTATGATCTGATAGAATACAAGGTATTATCTCTATTATCTTGTATTTCCTCACAGTAGCTTTGTAGCATAATATATGGTCTATTTTAGAGAAGGATCCATGTGCTGCTGAGAAGAAAGTTTATTTGCTCTTCGTTGGATGGTATATTCTATAAATGTCCATTAAGTCTAAATTAGTAATTGTGTTATTGAGATCTATGGTTTCTTGTTCAATTTTTGTTTGGAGGATCTGTCCAGTGGTGAGAGAGGTATGTTAAGATCACCTACTATTATTTTGTGTTGTGGTCTATTTGATTTCTGGAATTGAGAAGGATTTGTTTGACGTATATGGATGAGCCACTGTTTGGGGCATAGATATTTATGATCGTTATGTCTTGCTGATTTATGCTTCCCTTAAGCAGTATGAAATGTCCTTCTTTATCCCTTCTGACTAACTTTGACTTGAAGTCCACATTATCTGATATGAGGATGGATACTCTCACTTTTTTGCTGTGCCCATGTGCATGGTATGTTTTTCCCCATCCTTTTACCTTTAGTCTGTGGGTATCTCTATCTATGAGATGAGTCTCTTGCAGGAAGCAAATTGTTGGATCTTTCCTTTTAATCCAATCTGCCAGTCTGTCTTTTGATTGATGAGTTCAGATCATTAACATTCAAGGTTATTATTGAGGTATGATTTGTATTTCCATTCATTTGGTTCATTTTTTTTTTTTTTTGACACGACTTAATTTCTCCTTCATTTGGTTGTTCCTTTAGGGTACTTCCTCCCTTTGCTGATTTGCATCAATGTTTTTCATCACTTCCTCATGGAATATTTTGCTGAGAATATTCTGTAATGCCAGCTTTCTTTTTGTAAATTCTTTAGCTTTTGTTTATCATGGAAGAATTTTAATTCATTGTCAAATCTGAAGGTAAGTTTTCTAGGGTAAGATTCTTATCTGGCATCCATTTCTTTCGGAGCTTGAAAAATATCGTCCCAGTCTCTTCTAGCTTTTAGGGACTGGATTGAAAAATTTGTTGATATCTGTGGTTTTTTTTTTCCCTGAATGTAATTTGATTGTTTTCTCTCATAGCCGTTACAATTCTATTTATTTTGTATGCTAGGTATTTTCATTATAATGTGCCCTGTTGTAGGTCTATTGTCATTTTGTGTATTTGGAGTCCTATAAGCCTCTTGTACTTGATTTTCCATTTCATTATTCAGATTTGAGGGATTTTCTGATATTATTTCATTGACTAGATTGTTCATTCCCTTGGTTTCTCTAAGCCTTCCTCAATCCTGATAATTCTTAAATTTGTCCTTTTTGTGATATCCCATAGTTCTTGTAGATTCTGTTCATGATTTCTTACCATCTTCTCTGTTTGGTCAACTATGTTTTGAAAATTAAATATTTTGTCTTTGATATCTGAGGTTCTGTTTTCCAGGTGTTCTACCCTATTAGTTATGCCTTCTATGGAATTTTTAATTTGGTTTATTGTTTTGTTCATTTCAAAGATTTCTGTTTGGTTTTGTTTTCAATATCTCTAACTCTTCATTGAAATGATCTTTTGCTTCCTGTATTTGCTCTTTTAACTTTCAATTGGTGCGATCATTCAATGCCTACATTTGCCTTTTCTTCTCATCCTTCAATGCCTGCATTTGCTCTTTCATCTCCTCATTTGGTTCCCTGATCATTTTGATTATGTACATTCTGAACTCCCTTTCTGACATTTCTTCTGCCATGCTGTCAATGGATTTTATTGCTATACCATCTAGGTTTGTTTGGGACATTTTCTTTCCTTGTTTTCTCATATTGTTCAGGTATCTACCACTCTAGTAGTGAAACTCTGGGATGTTGCAGATTTCCTCTATTGATTAATATTATCCCTGTAGAATTCCAATAACTCACCTCTTAAACTTCAGTAGCCTGAAGTATTAGAGAAACTTGATAATGTGGTGCTCCACTATGAAGCATGCCTTCTAGGGGTGGTGGCCCTCAGGTGGAGTATATTCCCCTGTGGCTCTGAGTTGGTCCTGAGTCTCTCAATACCTGCTCTTCTTGGCTCCTGGGTCTTTGAAAATGTCCTCTAGACTCCTGTAGTTGTCTCAGGAAGGGAGTTTCCCTTCCAATGATGATGGCCATGCCCTCAGGAGTAATTCAAAATGCCTTCACCAGCCTATAAAGAAGCCTCTGGCTATCTCTGTGATGGCAACAACCTCCATGTGGTGCTAGGGTGGGGTTGTTCAGTGATGGCATTTGTCTTTGGCCTGGTCATTGGGTGGGTTGGCTACCTTCCACCCAGCTCCCCAAGGCAGGTGAGTCAGGTGTCCACCTGCTACCTCCATGATGCAAGTGGTCTGACTCACCCACCAGCTCACTCCAGGACTGTGACCAACCAGTGATGGCACCAACCTAGTTGCAGGGTTCAGGCAGGTTCACACAGTTATGATGTCTGTCCTTGGCCTGTTGGCTGGACGGGATAGCTGCCTGCTGCTTACCTCTGGAATATAGGCCCCCTGATTCACCAGCTTGCTCACTCTTCAACTGTGGCCAACCAGTGATGTTGCCAAGTTAGGTGGAGGGGTCAAGCAGGGTCACGCAGTTATGATGTCTGTCCTGGGCCTACTTGCTGGGTGGGTTAGCTGCCCGCCACCTACCTCCATGATGTAGGCGGCCTGACTCACTCGCCCACTCACTCCGCAACTGCGACAAACAAGTGATCTCTAATTTACCCTTAACATTGTTTTTATTAAGCTTTATTCTTTAGAAAAAATAGACCTAAAAATTAGGGTTTGTACAATTATGGTTAAACAAAAACTTTTAGGGTATTGTCCTATATTATGGAGTCTCAATTTTCCTTTAAAAACTAAACTTGGTTAATATCAATATATCAACATAATTATTGGATGGTTACTCTTCTTTGTATATTAAATATATCATATCTTCCAAGAATACAAATCTTTAAAGTAGAAAATTTATCAAGCTACAGTTGTCAAACTAAATTGTAATGGTAACTTTAAACTTATAAAGAATAGTGAATTTAATTGAGCATTTATTTATATCATTTAACTTCCTATAACAGGAACTGTTATCAATAGGATATATGCAAAATTTTATGTTATCTTCTACACTGAAATAAAAATAAAAGTGTATGTCTAATGATTAGTGAGAGCCTGGTTTGTTTAAAGGTTAATATTGTGAAACATGAAAACATTCTGTCACTTTGCTACATAAAAGAAAAGTTAAAAGCTCTCTCAGCCTCTCCTTGATTCATGTTTTAGATGCAATGTCATAGTGTGTTGACTGATCTTTATAAAGACTTGGGAAACAATGTATGTAAACTTTGTAAAGTGTTTAAATAGGAGGAAGGGATCAGCTACATAACTAGAACACTTAGGATTTGTGAATAACCCACCTTATCTGAAATAAGGCTCTGCTTTCACTCTTACTGCAAGTTATAATGGCTCCAAAATAAGCCAGTCTTCAGCTCATATAAAGCTATAGTCAAAAGATGCCTTTTTTTGTTGTAAAATTATTGTGATCTCAAACAGGGGATATAATGTATAACTCGGTCAAAATTCAAAATATTACACAAACTAAATACATTTTTACTGTTGTTCATCTCATTTTGTATTTTTATTGGGAATCTATAACTGTTGCCTGATTAATATTTTACAGAACTAGTGCTTCAAGATCAAACAACCTAAATTAATTAGAGATAATAAGGCATCACCTATAGGACAGATAAGATAATGTAGACTCCAATTAAATTAAAGTGGAGTATATAACTGTAAAGTTACAGATATTGAAGTTAAAGCCCAAGAGTCTTACTTTATGACTGATGAGACTGGCTTGCTGGATGTTTAAGATCAAACTTAGTGATTGAGAGTAAATTAAAGGAATTATGAACCAGAATTTGATAATTTCCCTCAGAGTCAGCCTGAATCCAGTGAACCAGAGAACTTCTCTAAGGAGCTTTGCAACTCTGAGCAACATGACCTCTTGATCATGGAGATTAATGAGACCACTAGAGGAAGAAAAGTGAAACAGTGCACCTGATGCTGAGGAAGACCATTGGAAAAGGGAGACATCACTGATGCCTCCAAGGGAAGCCACCTCACCTAGGAGACCCTACTTAGTGAATGACACAACAGGAGCTAAGAAGCTGTTCTCAAATTCCCCATGAGTAAACCCTGTGGGAACTCAACTGACTTTGAAGAAACAGGAACAGGTCAATTCCACCAGCTTAGTCTTAAACCCCTACAAAAACAGTTAAAACCAAAACATAGCCATTCTTGGGCATTTAAAGAAGAAACAATAATTAAATGTAATTTAAGATGTACATTTGTGTTAGCCACCTAGAATAAATAATAAAGACTGGAGGTCACAAAATAGAGAAGACTCAACATGTTATTTCTCATTGTCCAGCTTCTTTTGGAGTATTAGGATGTCCATTACAGATTGAAACTGATAATGCTCTGGCCTATAGTAGTTCTTTTCAACAGTTTTGCCACCACTTTGTATTGAACACTAAACAGGTATTTCTTACAATCCTCAAGGGTAATCCATTATAGAATGAACACATTTATCTTTTAAGCTACAATTACAAAAACAAAAAGGGGAAATAAGAACATGCAAATCATGCCTCTTTTTCTTTTTTACACTTTTAAAATTGTGATTCTGAAGGTTACACAGCAGCTAAGAGACTTATGTCATCCACCATGACAGGTCCATTGGGTCTAGTTTGGTGGAAAGATTTACAAACAGGACAGTAGAAAGGACAAGATCCAGTAATAGTGGAGGTAGAGGTGATGCTTGTGTCTTTTCACAGGGAGCATTCTGACTTACTTGGGTAACTGAACATGCAATGAAGCATGGAGGACCTGGAGTCAAGGTTCAAATGGTTGAAAATTGAACCAAAGACATCAGCTCTGACCTCCATGGAAAACTAGAAGCCAAAGTGTAGAAAGAAGAGTAAAAACCAAGTGAACCAAACACTCCACCTGCCATCACGGGGATAAATGAGGCATCTAATTCAACAGGCTGAAAATATGACTCAACAATGAGAAGTTAAACATCTAATCACAATATTTGTAGCCATGTTTGCTCTATTCACTGTCAGGTTGCCATTCCCTCAGAACCAAGATCTGAGACCCCAAAACAGCTCTTAGAAATATTTTGTAATATATTAAATAGGGGGAGATATGGGAAGCCATCCTTATCTAGTAGAAATAGAGAGTTCCCTGTCTATTTCCCCTAAAAGAATGTCTCCCCTAACTCCACCCTATCCTGTCCATCACAGAAGAAGCTCCTTCCAATCTTCACCCCCTTTACCTATGTGTCTATAAATAAAAGAGGGTTGGACTACACAATGTTGTTGTTAAAGGCCAGAGCTCATATGGCCAGACCCATCAGGCACTGTCCCATTCAGAGTATTGAAAAACCAAAGGACAAATGATCTCGCTGATAAGCGGATGATGACACATAATGGGGGGTGGGAGGGGTTAGTGTTAGGGTTAGGGAGGGGGGCAAGAATGGAGGAAGAAAGGACTGTATAGAGGAAAATAGGGGTGGGAGGTGTGGGGGGGAAGGGAAAAATAACAGAAGGAATCAAACAACATTACCTTATGTAAATTTATGATTACACAAATGGTATGCCTTTACTCCATGTACAAACAGAGAAACAACATGTATCCCATTTGTTTACAATAAAAAAAAGAGTATTGGCTCCTGTGTGTTTATTGAGTGGATAAATTTGTGGGTAGTTGATTTACAGCCACCATAATCCTCTGACGGTTAACCATTTTCTCACATATGTGTGACATGACTGAAAGACCCCCACAATCAGAGTATATATCTTAGGAGAAAATGAATAAAAAGTCTGTATTTAAATTACTACCACCTTTATGAATTTCAGCCTATAATCTTACCATAAGGAAATGTGTGGACTTTCCTTGACACATCCTTTTCTCACTTCAGCACTCATGTCCCTCTTACAAAATATAAATGCTATATTTCTATTATTACCAAAACATGTCTGGAGTACATAATGATTGTTAGGCTCCCACACTACATGTGTTTTTCTATATATTCTGAATTATCATTTAGTATTGAAAATAATTTTTATTATAATCTCATCTTGAAATTATCTCTGAAATGTCATACTTGTTTTTCATCTTTCTCCTTTTGATTAAGCTCAAGGTACAAAATGAAAACTCTACAAGTTTTGGTGAATTGAAAAGGGAAGATTGCATAATAGTAGAGAATGTCAACACTCTGAGGAAATGAATCTAAATGGAGTAGTTGTACCCATGAATATACTATTTCAGTGTTGTCTTAATTCTGATTTATTACCAGATGTAATATCTTTAATACATCAACTGACCCAGCATTGAGAGGCATGCCCTCTAGGACACATTATTTGAATTTTCATTTGTGAACTTCAGTTGACTACAAATGTAATGTTGATGCTGAATATTATCATCCCATCTTTATAGTATAGGAAATCATATTATCTATCATCTAGAATTATTATATGTGAAACATTAAGTATCATATATGGAAGTATTTCTGAAATAATGACATCTATTGATATGACTACCACTATTTTTAAATTTTTCAGTCCTTCATACATTTGATTTGGGAGATTTAACTCAGGTATTTTAATGACAACTACTTCTTTTGTTGTCTCAGAAAACCTCCATAACATTAGAACATCTTAGAAATATGTGCAGAAAGAAATCTGGTTGTATTTTTGGTCTGTGTTTGAATCCCAATATAGCTGTCCATCTTAGATTCCTGTTATTATAATGACCAGAACATCTATTCTAAGGGAGCATTGTCCAGTTATCAAATACTAGTAGGAATATATCCTAATGTTTCCCTCTCATTTATATGAAATCAGAGTGACAAATAAATTCACAGTTAAATAGATTCAGAGACATTCCATTGTAAGATTATCATTAAAGAAAAAACATTCGATCCAAGACTGAAAGATCTACCTCCTAAAGATTCCAAATTTTATTCCCTATTAAGCAGTCCTCCAGTTCAGAGGCCCAAGAAAAAATGATACAAAAAATTTGATATTAATCTACTGATGAAATAATTTCCTTACAAAGCATTTTTGTGCTTTAATTAAAGTGTCTGAAATAGTATGTACATATTTTAAATGATTTACACACACATATTGAAAAAATATACTCATGATAAAATCATGCATGTGAGGCTATATCATTTCAGGACTATCTGTACTGTGTAGACCTATAAGGCAAGATATTAAAAGACACCAGCAAAGTTAAATATCAATGACTAGGATATCACTTCAAAATCTCTGGTGATGTTAATATTCATTAAAATATTGAATTGCTGATTTTTGTTTATTTTATTTTTACTTGGAATCTGCTAGTTTTACTGAACATGGGACATATAATTATAGTTTCAGAGTGTGGGTATACCATGGGTATATATTGTATAGTGATCAAATCAGGGAATTTCCAATCTTCTCAAAAATTATTTATTATATTTGAGACCCTGCTGTGGTTATTTTGAATTGCATACATAATAATAGAGTGTAATCACCCTATTATGCTATAAAACCTAAGATTTACTTTACCCTTTTAACTATCTTTAGCATTCTTACACAGTCTATCTCAATCACTTTCTTAGCATAGATCTAGGTAGCTTTTCTCTTCTCAAGTTCTGTGTGATTAACTTTTCAGTTTCAACACATGAGGGCCAGTATGCATTGTTTGTGGATCATTTAAACTTTCAACCACCAAAAGGAAAAGACATTGTTATCACCAGTTAATGATAAGGCAATGAGATACAATTTTCTGAACTCATTTATTCAGTGTTTTCTGTGTCACAAAAGATAAGTCCAGAAAAAAAGAATAGAAAGATATAAGTAAATTGTTCATATATCTGAACTTATGGCCATTACACTTGATCATTAGGACTTACTTCTCTTATTTTTGACATTTATGCACATTTAAATGATTTATGCTCATTCTTATAAATTTATGTCACAGAAATAAAATATGGATATAGTTACAGTGTAAGATTAAATGAATACATATTAGCATAGAATAATAACTTTAAATAATTTTACTAGACCAGGTACAGTGGCAAATGCCTGTATTGCACTGACTCAAGAGTCTGAGACAGGAGGATTGCAAGTTGAAAACCAACTTCAATAATTAGCAAGGTCCTAAACAACTTTGTGAGACACTATCACAAAATTAGGAAAAAAAAGACTCAGTGGTAATTGTCCTGGGTTCAATCCCTGGTACTAAAACAGACAAGACAATTTCAAATTGCCTTCTTTATACAAAAATACTGTATTATGAAACAAGACAAAAAACATGCATTCTATCACATTATTTCTGTGAGTTGCATACAGGATCTGCTTTAATTAATTTGAAACATTTGAGCCTTACCAAAGCAAAACTTTCTAACATTCATTGATGCTATGTTTCAATCGCCTGTGACCCAAAGCCATTGGAGGATATAATTTCAGTATGGCTGTGGATTCTTCATTTCTACAAACAGGAGTAATAAAATGCAGGAGTGTAGAGTGTCATGAATTAGAAATAATATTTAGGGATATATGGATTTCTTTGTTCATTGCCTTATAATAATTGAAAAATTGTTTTCTGAAAGTGAGGTTCTGAATTATTAGCAGGAAAAATTTAGACTCTCTCCCAACAGTATGCATAAAAGAAAGGAACAGAATTTGATGTGGTCCCAAGCACAATTAATCTTACTCTTAGTAATGTGAGAAAAAAAATACAGAAAAATATGTTTTTGTCAAGACAAGAGAACTGATTGGAGAAACATATCACACATGAAAAATAGAAATGTTCAATAAATTCAGAACTTTTATTTTTTAGAGAAGATAGTAAAGACTGGGGACTCTCATGGATAAGACTCCCTTTATTATCAGAATCAAGGAAACAGTTCTGTTAGAAAATGTGTAATTTTTCTATTAACAAAATCAGGGGGGCTGTGTGATACATGAGTCATAATACATTTTCTCTCAAACCAGTGAGAACTGCTTGGAATGGGGTTCTCTGGAGGAAAATAATCAACAAGAAGTATGATTATAAAAAGGGAATTTTTTAGATTAGCTTACATGATCAGAAACTGGATAGTTCACAATGGTGGTCTGCAGTTGAAGAGTTGGAAGAACAAGCAGCTGCATATTCTAAGATACAGAAGCTCAAGAACAAGAAAGTTCAGCAGTGCTACCCTAGTCCAAGGCCAAGGTTTCTGGAAAATACCTGCAGAATCACTGGCAGAATATACTTTGGAAGAGTGAAAAAGTGAGAGTCCAATATCTTCAGACAATCAAACAGCAATCAAGAACCCATTCAAGAAGAGCTGAGTTTGCATCGGTATCTTCCTTCTAATTTTTACAACTTTTAGTCAATCTAAAATTGGCTGCCCACAATTTGGGAGGAGTTCCACTTCAGTTTTTATTCTACATTCCAATTATTCCTAAACATGCCCCCATTGACACTAACAGAAGCCTCTTCATCATTGTCATCACTTAATCCAATCAAGTTGACAATTCAATTAACCATTACAAGTCTGCTCCTTGTCAACTTGATGCACAAACATGAAACATTACATCACATTTCATCTCCAAATCAACACATTAACAGTTCATAAGTCCACCTAACATAACTGTCTTACAACTAAAAACATACTAGTTCTCTCCCACGAATAGAAGTAAAAACAAATATTACTGATGTTACCAATCAATAATATATTACATGATGAATAACAGGAGCATAACAAATATTTTCTCTTAATGCAAGCGTATGCATCCATATATTCTTAATGGAATAGGGAAGATAAATCTATGGCAATTACAATCTTCATTTCTGTATCTGGTCGGTCATCTTGCTGTAGTTGGTATTCATGACTATCTTTTTCTAATACCTATTCTTTTTTTCCTCTACCTTCAGAAAGCACTTCAGCAGGTCTTGACTAGGGGTTGAGACATTTGTTGTCTTGCTTGGATTGGGTTGCTTTATTTTCCCATTGACCTTACAACAGGATAGGGTAACATCAAGAGAAGCCCCAAAGGATATCCTGCACTTCATGAATATGTTTCTTTAACACCATTGTGGAGAAACAGTTCAATGTGCCCTTGGTAATCTGGGTCAGTCACCCCTGGAAGTACCATAACTCTGTTTCTAGCCTGTTGACTCAGAGGCATGAGGAGCCCAAAGTGGCCAGGAGGAAACCTGAGCTTCCAGTTTAATGAAATAATTGCTGTATCCCCTGGCTGAAGCATTCCTCCTTGTGGTACTAAGACTTCTAGAACTGCAGAGTGTAAGGCTGCAGGGACAGAAAACAAAAACCTTCCCAGTGATTTACTATGGGTAATGGTGAGCAGTACCATTCCTATTTCCAGTCCTTGATTCCTGGACCCATGAATTCTAGCAATAGAAGAGAGAGTATGCATGTAGTGCTGCTGATTCAGAGTGTAGAAAGTCTTTGGAAGAACCTTGCATCAGTCCTGAAAGGTATTGCCACCTAGCTGGCACTCTAACTGCATCTTCAAGAAATTTTTCCATCATTCTATCAAACCAGGTCCTTCAGGATGATGGGAAACATGGTAAGACCAGTGAATTCCATTGTCATGAGCCCATTTTCCACTATTTTTGCTGTGAAGTGAATTCCTTGTGTCTGAAACATTGCTGTGTGAAATAAAATGACACTGGATCAGGCATTTTGTAAGTACATGGATGATCACTTTGGCTGAAGGACTACATGCAGTGAAATCAAATCCATACCCTAAAAATGTGGCATTCCAGTTACAACAAACTGCTGCCCTTTCCATCATGGTGTGGTCCAATATAATCAACCTGCCACCTGGTTGCTGTCTGATTTCCCTGGGGAATGATGCTATATGGTGGGCTTATTGTTGGTCTGCTACTGGCAAATTGGACACTCAGCAGTGGCTGTAGCCAAGTCAGTTTTGGTGAGTGAAAGTCCATGCTGCTAGACCTATGAATAACTGCTAGCCCTGCCACTGTAACCACATGGTTCATGAGCCCACTGGTCAAAGTCAGCGGTGTCTGGGAAAAGTGGCTGACTGCTATCCACAAATCCAGTCATCTGATTAACCTGATTATTAAAATACTTCTCTGCAGATTCAGCTTTGATTAGCATTTACATGAGAAACAAATATCTTTAAATCCATTGCCCATTCAGTGAGGTCTATTCACATACCTCTTCCCCAAATTTTCTTGTCACCAATTTTACAGTGATGTTCTTTCCAGATACCTGACCATATAGGCAAACCACTGGCTACAGCCCATAATTTGTGTACAGTCATGCATTTGGCCATTTATCCTTCCAGCAAAATGCACAATCAGATATACTGCCTGAGGTTCTGTCCATTGTGAGAATTTCTGTTCACCACTGTCCTTCATGCTTTTTTCTAGAAATGGGCAGGAGTGCTACAGCTGTCCAATTTCAGGTGAAGAGCCATGCATGAAATAGACCCTAGTCTACTCTTCCTCTGTTAATTGGTCATTAGTTACACCCCATGAAGCCATAGGTTCATGCTGAGGAACAGAATTTACTGCAGATGGCTTAAAAACCAAAGGCATTTGAGGCACTTCATGCAAACTACTTACACCTTCAGCTCCTGCCCATGCCTGATCATATATTTACCAATTTCACTTGAAGATGGACACTGTTGCAAATGTACAAATTTATGGTTTTGTAAGTCAGAAAACCCAGTATATGATGGGCAGTTCTGGTTGAACAGTAACCTGGTGATCAATAGTCAACCTGTCTCATTCCACTCAACCCCAGTAGCAGGCCAAGATCTCTTTCTCAAAGGGAAAGTTGTTGTCTGAAGATGACAGCAGGGCCTTAATCCAATATCCCAAAGACATCATCTGTGAATCAAATGTGGGGGCCTGCCAAAGGCTCCACATCATCCCCATCTACCACTGATATTTTGAATATTTTGGAAAGTCATCCTTATTTAAATGAATTAGACTGGGTTGAGCCATGGGACACAGATGCCTGGCTTCTAGGAACTGCTGGGAAGCATGTAGCACTACAAGGGAGAGGATTTCTGTCTCCTCTGGAATATTCTCCCTATGAGAATGGTTCCCCTAACACTACCCTATCATGTTCACCACAGAAGCAGCTCCAACTAATCTTGACCCTCTTTTATCAGTATGTTATAAATGAAAGAGAATTGGGTGACTCCATATTATTGTTAAAGGTCAGAGCTACCATGCCCACACCCATCATGCCCTTTCTTTTTGGTAATCTTTTATATCCACCACAAACATGCCACATATCTAATGTGTCTGATTTCAATCTTTCAATGTCAGTTATTTCAAATAGGGGTTCTTCTGTTGTTTGGTACCATACAAAACACAATCAAATTATTCTCACAACTATGGTAAAGATGAGAACACCACATCTTTCACCAAACTCTACACAGCACATCTTAGGGAAAACAAAATAAAAAATTTCTATAAAAATGCAACATTAGTACTGAGACTGTATTTCAAATGATACAGGGAAACCAGGTTTTATACAGCCCCTGAATCACCTGAATTATATCAGCAGAAGTTCCAATATGAATCCAGTCCCAAAATGCACAATTCTTACTAATACAATATCTATCCAATGCAAAGCCCAGCTGATTGAGAATATGGAGGACCAAGATCAGTTCTATGTTGTCTTCACCTCTTGGTTTTCCTAGAGATATTGACTTTGACTTGACAAATGCTAAGCTTTTGAAGACTCCTTCATTTACATGGAGGTTGCATGTGTGCCAAAATAGAGTACTACCTTGAAAAGACTACTGTTGTTCACATTTTGAATTTTATGCCATTATAACATGGTGAGAAATTTCTTCTTCAATGGCTTCCTGATTAAATACCATATCAGCATGTTCATGAGAATGATATAACTTATCAGATTTTTGAGTGGTCTCATCTATAGGAAAAACAACTTTTAGAAATCCAGTTGATGGAGGAAACTGTGCTGACTTCCACAGTAGGTCCATCCTGAAATCATTCTTAGCAATGAGCTTCCATTTCAAGCTGGTTCTTTTAAACAAAGTTTTATTCACTTGATTTAACAGAACAAAATGCTAAGAAATGGAAGTCTTAGCATTATCTGCAGAAGCTCTGTATAGTATATGTTTGGATTCTCTCCTGGTCTGTCACTGTGAAATGATTTTTAGGAAAACCATGATAAGTCAAAGTCAAACAATTTTTAACAAAATTTTAATTGCATTTTGAGATATTTCAAGATATTTGCATATTTCAAGGAACCCCAGTTCCATATCAAGAGCCCCAGTCTGGGGGATATCATGAGAGAATGATCTAACCCTACATAATGAGGAAAACAGTTGTATCTGAACTTGGAGCAGACACTTTTCCCAGTGATCCACGGTGGCCCATGGGACAAGGAGAGGCAGGCACATATGGAAACATTATGTGATCACGTTGTTGTTATAAAAGACATTTTGAGATGATGTACACCTGAACCCCAAGTCTTTATAATCACATTATATCCATTACGTTCTGACTTTTTCTATCCCTTGTGGCCTTTCTTTTGAAATATCCTATCCAGCAGATATCTGGGCTAATTCACAGACAAGTTGTGGTGCTGGATCTTGCCAGTTTTCTCACATATGGGGTGGTTGGTGAAGGTGGTTCTCAAGGGAAAGGAATTTGTCTAAATGAGGGAATGCCTAAGAAACTTACATAGACTCATTCTGTAAATATAAATAGGCAAAGGGACGAGGTGATGTGTCAGTGATACCAGCACAATATATGCTGGCAGAAAACACAAAAAACTAATGAAAACCTTATCCAATTTTAAAACTTGTGGATGTTATGTTGTCAGCAATTTCTCTCAAGAATCATTCCAGTGTGATTAGTTGAAGAAAATCATATCCATTGAACTCTCATTTATTTACTTCCATTCATATTCCTTCTACCCTGGTGCCATCCTTCTTAAAGTAATGCCTAAATTTGTCACCAGTGCTCCAGTGAATGTAGAGCAAAAGAAAGAAGGGCTAAAATAATCAAAGTGGAAGGGGTTGGCATCTGGTATGTTGGGTTTTGGGCACTGAGGTTCAAGGCTCCAGTAGGGAAATGCACTTTTTTTCTCCCCCAGGGGTTGTGTCTGGGTTTTGGGCAACATGGTTTTCATGACTGGCTTCACTGAGATACTGGCTTCTCTGGAGTTATTGCCTGATGTCATGAAGTGTGGAATGAGAGCCTGATGCCATCATGGTTGCCACGACAGCCAGAGAGTCTTCTGATCCTGACTGATTCAGATAAAGTTTCTTAAAATCCCCAACACTGACGTGATTGTTAGAGTGTAGAGTAGGGGAGTGAGTCCCAAGCATCTGTTGTTTTCAAGAAATGGTATTCTAACATTGTCACCCATGAGCAGGTGATACATGGTGTGTTAGGGTATTAACCCAGTGGGCCTTTGATCTAGCCAGCTCAATTCAAGAGAAGGGATCCCTCTGGATACTGACAGCCTTCAGTATTCTCCAGGAACAGTAGGTTGCCATATTCTATTTTGGCTTAACCAGGTATCATGGCCCCCTGGATTGGACTATCCCAATCCAGCTTCAATGAGAAATTCCTCCTAATATTTAGTGAACCAGGGAGGGTAGAGGGATGCAGGAGGGCATGTGGATCATCTACCTTTTTACAGTCTCCTGTAATATTGCATTCCAAATCCACTTTTTCAGGTCTGGACTCACCTGGGATTTTACCAAGACAGAAACATGACCTGTGGTGCTACTAGCCACACAGGGTGTTGGCAGTTGACAGCTCATGGAAGGGCAGTATGCAGTGGAGTTTGGTATGTTAGGTATGATTGAATTGGAAAATGTCACACCACATCTGGTGGGACAGCTGTCTTTTCTCAGAATGCCCAAAAGGAGAGAGTTGAAACCTGGGAAGTTTAATTTCTTGGTGGAGGTGGCTAGATGCTGTGATTTCTAATGAGGAGAGGAAGGAGCCAATCACCCAGCATGTGGGACAAAGGCCAGAAAAGAGGTAGCAGGCTAGGGGAGATGTTCTATTCTCACTCCACCTGACAGGTTCCATCTCCATTGCTGCTGACTTAAAATTAGTCTGCATTTAGAATTTCTGTTGGTAAGAGATTCCCAGGGGACTTTCAATGCAGTTTTAGATGCAGAAATATCTGACGGATCTCTTTAAACAGAATGGTTCATCCTTGACACAACTAATACATGTCTGGCAAAAAGACACTCTGACATTACCAAGGTTACTTTTACCATTCCCTGTAAGATATAGACTAACAGACTGTCATAGACACTGGCACAATGATGCTCCAATTAAGTTAAATTGCTGGATTTAAAAAGTGTATGAAGGTGGCAGAAAGAGCACTTTTTAAAATGGCATAATACCATTTTTGAACATGCATCAAGCTGGGAGAATGGAATGGTAAACATGAGCAAAAGTGAATATTCAGAAAAAGAAGAGTAAAGGACATTTTTGGTGCATTTAGTGTAGAAGGGTATTGGAGATGAAAATCATCAGGACAGAGACTCTAAAGGAAATTGTCATAGTTTGTGGTCACCCAAAAAGTCCAGGACATTTCTTCAGTGTCATAATACTTACAAAAACAATAAAAAGTAATTGTGAGATCATTTGTAAGCAACAATAATTACTGACAATAATTCAACTTGCCAAGGACACCATTGGTCTTGCAAATTACTGGCTCCTTTCTGTTGCTTTTAGGAAACAACAGAGGATGCATGTGCAGATTTTGCTTTTCAGGAAAATGACAGATGAGGAAATGTTTCCTTTCACCAAAGAATCAGCACAAAGCTTTCAAATTTAATAAATACAAATTTGGAAATTCAGCAATGATCTATGGCTCTCAAAATAAAGAGTGCACCACATCATCAGAAATTTAAACAAGAGAATCTCTGCTAAACTACAAAAATAAAGACACAATAGAGGGGAAACCTGAAATTCATCAACAGAAAATTTTAAAGCATATCTAAAGTTGTGATAGGATGTAATGAGCTGGAAAAGCAGGTAATGAAGCATTTCCAAAATTAAAAAAATCTTTTATTTTTCCTGTAATTGCTTATATCCACCAAAACTCTGCCACAGATCCTATGTTTGGATTTCATTCTTTCAATGTCACATTTCAATTATGGGTCCTCATGTCATCCATTACCTGACAAAGAACAATCAAATTACTCGCATAAACATGGTAAAGATGAGAACACATTATTTACCAAGTTTTGCACAGCATATCTTCAGAACCAATCTATCAAAGTTAACAATTTCTATAAAAATGCTTCATTAGTATTGAGACTCTACATCAAATGGTACAGGGAAAACATATTTTATATAACCCCTGTGAATTCTGAATGATATCAGTAGAAGATAAGATATGCATTCAACCCCAAATCATAAAAATTCTTTTATAATATATTAACTATCACAATGCAAAGCACAACAGACTGAGAAAGTGGAGAAATGAAAGCAGTTCTATGATGTCTTCACCAGTTGGTTTTCCTGATGACATTGAGGATGAATTGAAACATGCCCAGCTGTGGAAGTCTCCCTCTTTTGTTGATCTTTGCATGTATATTCATCAAGGATATTGGTCTAAAATTTTCTTTCCTTGATGTATCTTTTCCTGGTTTGGGTATGAGGGTGATATTAGCTTCATAGAATGAGTTCGGTAGGGTACCCTCCTTTTCTATTTCCTGGAATACTTTGAGAAGTATTGGAATGAGTTCTTCTTTGAAGGTCTTGTAGAACTCAGCTGAGAATCCATCTGGTCCTGGTCTTTTCTTGGATGGTAGATTTTTAATGGCTTCTTCTATTTCATTGCTTGATATTGTTTAAATCATGTATGTCCTCCTGGTTCAGCTTGGGAGGAGCATATGCCTCTAGAAATTTGTCAATGTCTTTTGTAGCTTCTATTTTGTTGGAATACAGATTTTCAAAGTAGCTTCTCTGCCGGGGACCAGCCCAAGCAGCAGAGTCCAGGGGTCCTTGATTCCCCACAATGAAGTATCCTTGACTCAAAACTTACAAAAGCAAGTTGATGTATACCACCTGTTTTTCCTTGAAGTTTAACTTTTATTTGATTTCTTACTGCTAAGATTAATTATAACTTCTAGTAATTTGTTATTAATTTTTCATGACTATAATTACATGTCTATGTTATGTTAAATCATATTATACTATTAAGAACCAAGTTATTATCTTCAGAGTAAAAAATCTTCATCTAAAAGAACTAAAACTTTTCTTTTGAACTAAATATAATGTATTTCTGTGGGAGGCTCATTACTTTGCAGAAGAAACCAGATGTAATAAATATGTTGATCACTGAAGCTAAGAGAATCACTTATATGCAACTAGATGTCTGGGAATCTTGTAAAAGTTAGCAAAAACATCACAAGACATATTGCTTCAGAATGTCCACCATTCCCTATAGGAATATTAGTGCTTTGTGTAAACAAATGAACTTTATTTTACTGGAATTGAGTTAACTCATATGAACTGTTTGTGTTCCCATCATCCTTCAACCGAAGAACTTTATTAAACATGATTAATCCACGTAATATTGTGAGTTCTGGTGAAAAACAAAAAAGGAAGAGAGATTAACACTCTGAGGAAGGGGCTCCAGCTTTACTCAACTTACAACGAGTCCTTGCTATCGTCTTCCAGGGAAGGCCTTGGCAGCACCCAACTTATGACGAGTCCTTGCTATCATCCTCCAGAGGAAGATTACCAACCTCTGGCATGGGTCTTTATGCGCCAGGCACACTTCCCTGGCATGAGTTTTATGTGCTAGGCGCCCCCGCAGTTCCCCCTTTTTTGTTTTGAAGATCAAAAAGACCTTTTTGAATTTGAAGGCCCTTAAAAACCTTTGTTAAGAGTCGAAGGATAACTGGAAGACAAAAAATTAACATAAAGATACAAAATCCAATTAGAGCAAATTGTAAAATAGTGTTAAAAAGGGTACTATTAGCAATAGTTTTTTTAATATTATTAAAAATATCCATTGGAAGGTTGGCATCTGGAGCAATAGCGAGGTGTGCTTGGCTTATATCCTTTATTTTATGTTGTAAATCTAAAATATTTGGAGCTAAGTTAGTATTACTCCAAATTCCTTTAAGATGATTTTGAACCTCAGACCAGCGAGTAATATTATCAGCTTCTAAAGGGGTAACACAAATCCATTTGTAATTAGCATGACATCTAGTGGTCATTCTAGTCTGAATATTTTGAATTTTATTTCCTATAAAGAGAACTGCTTCCTCAAGAGCATTAATTTGAATTTCTAGCTTTTTATCAATTTGTTCCTGAGTGGCCAAGGCTACAGAAACATTATGTGAAAGATCATTAACATGAGAAGCAGTATGAATTTCCTGTACTAAAGCAGTGGTTGAAATTGCTAATGCCGTGATGATACTGATTAAAGCTGTAATTCCCAAGATTAACGTTGCTACAAAACGTTTTGGTCTCATTAATTCATTTAGATTTTTTAAGATTTCAGTCCCTGGATCATCGTACCAAGTTTCCTTTAAAGTTACAGGTAAAATAACATAAGAAGGCTGATGTACAATAAAAAACACCTTTAAATCCTTATCAAACGTAGAGTTAATACAATTAGTTAATACACAGTTTTTACACCGTATATCATAAGCATCATCATTTTTTATGATTTTAACATTTGAAATGGAACCTAATAAAATAGCATGTGGAGCATTAATACAAGCTCTAACATTATAAGATTCAACTTTAGTAGTTTCTGGTCTGTTTAATTTTACTATATCAATAGCTGCAAGCAATCTATATAAGTCTGGAAAATATGAATGTTTACCATGCTTAAGAATAGACTGAAAAGTTGGAGTTACCCAACCGGGAGTAAACCACCTATGTAAGGGCTCTCCAAATCCTAACTCCTTTGATCCAGAAAAAGTATATATTCCATCTGACTTTTGATTTTCCTCAAGTATTTTTGGTTTATAGTCGGTCCAGGGAGAAGATACAGAAAAATCTTTAATAATAGTTTGTGAACCTCTAGGATTGAATACCATTGCTGTTTGTGAAAATCCACATGTAATCCACTTGGGAAAATCAATATTAATATCTATAGTATTCCAATAAATATCTGGATGTTGAGTTTTTGGTTCACATTTTTTAACCATTTCGGGAAGACTTTCATTTATATAAGTTTCATTGTAATTATTATAACCAATTGAGACCATTTCTAGAGTCCAAATATATCTTTTAATTGGGTCAGACTTGGGAGAGTCTGTCAAATAAGTTCTATAACTGAGGGGAAGACATCCCAATGGCAAATGTATATTATCCAGAGAAAAACATAAAGGAGTTTCCTCCGTTAATCCATGAAAATTGACTGTGTCTGTCATCTTATGAGGAATAAAGGAATCAGATATGCCTCCCATGAGTTCTGGATGACTAGTAAATATTTTTACATTGGACCGACTCCATGAACTTGCATGAAGTAATGGAGGGTTAGGAAAATAGGTCCAATAGGCCTTTTCAGAGTTAATTTGAATATTCAAGGCATGTACAGGCATTACCTGAACAGCAAGCAATGAAAGCATAGCCAGAAAAACCAGGTGTTTTAGCTTTACCAGAATTAGTCACCATACGTTCAGCCTCAGAAGTTAAGCGTTTTAATTGTCCCCATGATGGAAAGGGAGAATGACGAGTGGAGTGAGCTTGAGGAAGATGTAATCCGTTTAACCTCCGTGTTAAAACATCATCCGGGATCGAACTGGTCGGGTAAGGTGTTCGAGAATTCCTCTTCCTTCTCGAGCGACGTCTTTTGTTCGTCTCCATTGGCATTGATGTGTCTAATCAATCTATCAGGAATCCACAGTGGTGTTTCTGCATCCTGTGGAAAAACACAAGCATAACCTCGACCAGATGTTAAAAGAACATCAGGTCCTTTCCATTGTCCTGTAAGTAAGTCTTTCCATTTGACCATAACAATTGGATTGGGGCTTTGTTGTTCCCAATGTCTCATCATAGAAGTTATTCCTTGTTTATCAGCATTTAAATGATTAAGAACAAAAAGAGCATGTTGTAGAATATGATGAGGGGAAGAATATTTTAATTCCCCCTCTTTAAGTTTATTAATCTGTTGTTTTAGACGTTGATGACTCCTTTCTACAATAGCTTGTCCTTGAGGATTATATGGAATACCTGTAGAATGGCTAATATTAAAACGTGAACAAAAATCTTTAAATGTTTTTGAGGTATAAGCTGGAGCATTGTCAGTTTTAATCTTTTTAGGCATGCCTAACATAGCAAAACATAGGAATAAATGTTGAATGACATCTTTATAAGCTTCTCCTGTCCGAGCGGAAGCTACAATAACATGAGAAAAGGTATCAACCGTAACATGTACAAATGACAATTTCCCAAATTCTATGATATGAGTAACATCCATTTGCCATAAAACGTTAGGGAGTAAGCCTCTTGGATTAACCCCCAACTGTGGAGAAGAGAAATATTGAGGACAAACATGACAAGAACGAACAATCTGTCTAGCTTCTTCCCTGGAAATATGAAACTGCTTTTGTAGAGCAGAAGCATTTTGATGATGATTCTTATGTGAAAGAATGGCTTCTTCTTTAACTGTTAAAATAAAAGGTTTAGTCAATAAGTCAGCTTGAGCATTCCCTTCAGCTAAAGGTCCGGGTAATTTAGAATGTCCTCGAATATGACCTATAAAAAAAGGTAAATGTCTTTTTTGAATTAATTTTTGTAAGAGAGAAAGTTTAGGCGCTATAGTTGAGGAATCTGAAATGGATGCAGTTTCGATAACAGGAAACAATTTCACAATGTAAAGTGAATCAGTATAAAGATTAAATGATTGACTAACATTATTAAAAGAATAAATAACTGCTTCTAATTCAGCTCTCTGTGCTGAAGTCTCTGTTGTCCATTGAACAATGGGTTGAGTGCCAATTAAAGTTACAGCCTTGCCATTTGAGGATCCATCTGTAAAAATTGTAATAGCATTAGATAAAGGGAAAGAAGAGGTCCATTTTGGAAAAATAATGTTAGTTTCCTGTAAAAAATGTAAAATAGGATCATTTGGTAAATGAAAAGAAATCTTTCCCAGAAAATTACAGAAAGCTACAGTCCAATTGTCATCAATTTGCATTAAATGCTCAAATTGCTCCCTAGTATAAGGAATAATAATTTCATGCATTTCCTGAGCAAATAATTCTTTACTTCTTTGTCTAGCTTTAAGTACTAATAAAGCAACCATAGTAGGATAAGCGAGAAGAATCTTCTTTCCAGTAACGGGTAAATGAATCCATTCAATAGGATCATTTTGCCACAAACATCCAGTTGGAGTATGCTTAGTTTTTAAAACAATAAAATACCATGGTAAGGCATAATTAATTTGTTGTAAATAATGATGAGAAATGGCCTGTTCAACAACATGTAAAGCCTCTTTTGCTTGATCAGTTAAAGTCCTAGGGGAAGTTGGGTCAGAATCTCCTTTTAGTATTTCAAACAATGGCTTTAGATTCCTTGTAGACAATTTTAAATAAGGTCTGATCCAATTAATATCTCCTAGAAGTTTTTGAAAATCATTTAAAGTTTGTAATTTATCTTGTCTAATTTGTAATTTTTGAAACATAATTTTATCAGTTTTAATTGTTCTTCCCAAATAATTAAATGGAGGTTCATGTTGAATTTTTTCAGGGGCGACTACAAGACCCCAAGTTTGTAAGGTTGTAATAACAGTCTCTAAAATCTGTTTTAAAATATCCATAAGGGGATGAGCAAGTAAAATATCATCCATATAATGAATCATATAACAATCTGGGTAGGCTTCTCGACAAGTTATCAGGGCTTGATCTACAAACTTCTGACATAAAGTTGAACTATTTTTCATTCCTTGAGGCAATACTTTCCAATGATATCTTTGATAAGGTCTTTGTAAATTAGGAGAAGGCAGACTAAAAGCAAATCTCCATCTGTCTTGTTGAGCCAGAGGAATAGTAAAAAAGCAATCTTGTAAATCAATAACAATGATATGATATCCTTTAGGAACAGCTACTGGAGATGGGAGACCAGGCTGTAATGTTCCCATAGTTTCCATAGTATTATTAACAGCTCTGAGATCCTGCAAAAGTCTCCATTTTCCTGATTTCTTTTTTATAACAAAAATAGGAGTATTCCAAGGACTAGTGGAAGGTTCTATGTGTCCCAGAGCAAGTTGTTCTTTAACTAATTGAGTAGCTGCAGCTAATTTTTCTTTAGACAGGGGCCACTGTTCTACCCACACTGGTATGTTGTTTTTCCAGATTATCGGGTCAGCCTGTCTGGTAACAGAGGCCCCTAGGAAAAAGGCGAGTCTGATTCATTAGTCAATGTAATATTTAACTGTTCCATTAAATCTCTACCCCACAACATAAAAGGGAGGGAGGGAACCACATATGGCTGAAAAGTCCCTGTTTTATTTTTATCCTTCCAATGAAGTATCTCTGCACTTTTAGCTACGTTAGATGCAAGTCCCAAGCCCACTAACGTAGATGGTGATTTAGTAGTTGGCCACGAAGGAGGCCAGTCATGAGCTGCAATACAAGTAACGTCAGCTCCAGTATCTAACAACCCCTTGAATTCCTTACCATTAACTTTAATAGTTTTCATAGGTCTTTGTTCTGATATTTTTTAAATCCAAGCTACTGTATTGGTAGAGCCAAAGCCATCAGTTCTTTGTCCTTGTAAAACTGGATTAGGTAACCTTAAATATGGTAATAACAACAATTGAGCTATTCTCTGTTGAGGAAAAATCTGAATTGTTTTTGTAGGGGGAGAAACCATAATCTTAATTTCTCCTTGATAGTCAGAGTCTATAACACCAGGAATAACTTGTAATCCTAGTTTTGCCATGGAACTGCGCCCGATAATGAGGCCCATATGTCCTTCTGGGAGGGGACCATAAACTCCTGTAGGTATTAAGGACACTTCTGATTCTGATGTTAAAATTAAATGTTCAGAGGAAGGTAAATCTAACCCTGCACTCCCTGGGGTCCCTCTGGCCAGGTCATTGACTGTTGTTTTACAAACTGGTTGGTAGCTCCCCAATTGTTTTTCGGGGCCTGGGGAGGGCCCCCTAACCTGTTTTTTGGCTGAAAATTATCTATTGGCGTCACAGGGACAGTTTCTTGATTAGACCCTGTAACAGTAAGTATTGATCCATCCTTATGGAATCTGGAGCGACACTCTCGGGCCCAATGAAATCCCTTCTGACATCGGGGACAAATAGTTTTTGGAGTTCCAGCATTAAGTGTAGGTTTATTTTGTGGTTGAGAATTGATATTAGGCGGCCGAGAGGGACATTCCCTACTAAAATGACCTAACTGGCCACAAGAAAAACAATTTCCTGGAGTGCGAGAAGACCTTGGCTGATTTCCTTGAGTGTTTTGGGGTTTTCCCTGATTGATATCTTTTAAATATTGGGCGTAAGTTTTTCCTTGAAAAGCAGCTGCCATAATCATCCCTTGAATATGAGCTGGACTCGTGTCCATGCAAGTTTTTATATAGTCAGATAATGTCCCTGTCCTTCTAATAGGTCTTAAGAGGGCCTGACAAGTAGGATTAGCGTTTTCAAATGCTAATTGTTTTAACAACATTTCGGCAGCCTCAGGATTAGTAATTATTTTTGAAATATTTTCCTCCAATTTGGCCAAGAAATCTTCATATGGTTCCATACCTCCTTGTTTAATATTACTTAAAAAGGATGTTTTTGTATCAGGGGACGGAAGGCGTCTCCAGGCAGCTACAGCCAATTTTGAGACTTCCTCCAACACTTTTCTTGGTAATTTAATTTGTTCAGCTGGGGAAGCCCAATCATCAGTTCCTAACACTTGCCCCAGTAACATTCTATTTCTATCTTTAAGACCTTTAGCCAATTGAGATTGTAAAGTCATTTTTGCCTGTTCTTCGTACTCGGTTTTCCATAGTAAATAATGCCCGGGAGTTAAGCAAGAACGAGCAGTTTGTTGCCAATCAAAAGGCATAAGCCACTGAGAGCCAATGTTTTCTACTAACTGGAGGACATAAGGGGATGTTGGTCCTAAATCTTTCACAGCTGTTCTTAACTCTTTAATTATCTTAAATGACAAAGGTTCCCATTGAGGTTCTCCTCCTTCATCAATAGCCCAAATTACTGGGCAACAAAGACTAAGATCTCCAGCCTTTTGTGCCTCTGCCACAGCCCCTAGAAACCCTATTTTTGCTACTGAATTTTGTTTAGATGATTTTTGCTTATGAGTAATAGGAGCCACAAAAGGAGGATAATCCTCATTATGATATCTAAAAGCAGCCTCCTCCAAATCTTCCTGATCTGAGGGTGACAGTTGATCAGGGTCATTACCTTCTTGAATTTCCTCATTCTCATCCTCATCAGTATCACGATTTCCTTCCTGTGTTTCTTGATTATCTTCAGCTGAAACTGCTATAACCTGATCATTGGCTGGCTCCTGATCACAATCAGGTCCCTGTTCGGGCGCCAAACTGCCGGGGACCAGCCCAAGCAGCAGAGTCCAGGGGTCCTTGATGGCCTGAAATGTAAAAGCCCCGAGTGATTAGGCGGCGCAGCGTCGGTGATGGACAGCAACCACACAGACTCAGGTCAGTGTTAGGTTGCTGACAAGTTTATTGAATTCACCAGCAATTTTTTATACCCTTTACAAACTTACTAAGGAGGAAGTTTCAAGGGCATAGATAACAGAAGAAGGATTTCGGCATTTAGCCAACAGGCGCCATCTGGTAATATCTTATCTTACTTGACACTTCCCCACAATGAAGTATCCTTGACTCGAAACTTACAAAAGCAAGTTGATGTATACCACCTGTTTTTCCTTGAAGTTTAACTTTTATTTGATTTCTTATTGCTAAGATTAATTATAACTTCTAGTAATTTGTTATTAATTTTTCATGACTATAATTACGTGTCTATGTTATGTTAAATCATATTATACTATTAAGAACCAAGTTATTATCTTCAGAGTAAAAAATCTTCATCTAAAAGAACTAAAACTTTTCTTTTGAACTAAATATAATGTATTTCTGTGGGAGGCTCATTACTTTGCAGAAGAAACCAGATGTAATAAATATGTTGATCACTGAAGCTAAGAGAATCACTTATATGCAACTAGATGTCTGGGAATCTTGTAAAAGTTAGCAAAAACATCACAAGACATATTGCTTCAGAATGTCCACCATTCCCTATAGGAATATTAGTGCTTTGTGTAAACAAATGAACTTTATTTTACTGGAATTGAGTTAACTCATATGAACTGTTTGTGTTCCCATCATCCTTCAACCGAAGAACTTTATTAAACATGATTAATCCACGTAATATTGTGAGTTCTGGCGAAAAACAAAAAAGGAAGAGAGATTAACACTCTGAGGAAGGGGCTCCAGCTTTACTCAACATACGACGAGTCCTTGCTATCGTCTTCCAGGGAAGGCCTTGGCAGCACCCAACTTATGACGAGTCCTTGCTATCATCCTCCAGAGGAAGATTACCAACCTCTGGCATGGGTCTTTATGCGCCAGGCACACTTCCCTGGCATGAGTTTTATGTGCTAGGCGCCCCCGCACTTCTCATTATGTTCTGTATCTCAGTGGTGTCTGTTGTGATATTTTCTTTTGCATCATGTATTTTAGTAATTTGAGTCTTCTCTCTCCTTCTCTTTGTTAGTGTGGTTAAGGGTTTATCTATTTTGTTTACTTTCTCAAAGAACCAACTTTTTTATGTCAATTTTCTGAATAGTTTCTTTTGTTTTAATTTCATTGATTTCAGCTCTGATTTTAATTATTTCCTGTTCTCTACTACTTTTGCCGTTATTCTGTTATTTTTCTAGGGCTTTGAGCTGTAATGTTAGGTCATTTAATTGTTGACTTTTCGTTCTTTTCTGGAATGAGCTCCATGCAATGAATTTTCCTCTTAGTACTGCTTTCATAGTGTCCCAGAGATTTTGATATGTTGTATCATCATTCTCATTGACCTCTAAGAATTTTTAAATCTCCTCCCTGGTGTTTTTTGTTATCCATGTTTTATTCAATAGCATATTATTTAGTCTCCAAGTGTTGGAGTAATTTCCTTTAATTTTGTCATTGATTTCTACTCTCTGTACATTATGATCTGATAGAACACAAGGCAGTATCTCTTTTTTTTGCATTTCCTGAGGGCTGCTTTGTGGCATAACACATGGTCTATTTTTGAGAAGGTTCCATGTGCTGCTGAGAAGAAAGTGTATCTGCTCCTTGATGGATGGAATGTTCTATATATGTCTATTAAGTCTAGGTTATTGATTGTGTTATTGAGTTCTATGATTTCTTTTGTTGGATTTTGTTTGGAAGATCTATCTAGTGGTGACAGTGGTGTGTTCAAGTTGCCCAGAATTATTGTGTTTTGGTCTATGTGATTCTTAAAATTGAGAAGGATTTGTTTGATGTACAGGGATGCACCATGGTTTGGGGAATAAATATTTACTATT